>NC_069503.1:455434547-455682047 GCF_027579735.1 Bombina bombina | reverse complement strand
ACATGTTCACTATCATAACAGACTGTCTGCATGACTGCAACCAATTCCCTGTTGTGGCCAGTCCCTCCCCCCCACACACACACACACACTGCAATTGCTGTGAACCATATGTGTGGGTCCAAACATCCTTGTTGATAATTATTGAACTACTAGATCATTTATTCATTTAAAAGGACAGTAAACATTACTCAAATGTTCTAAGTGACACATATCTACAATACCTCATCTGCAATTTTAAATGACCATATAGTATATTTACATATTCAACAAATAAATAATACAAAGACAATGCAATATTATGTAGTCTGAATTTCAAATGAGTAGTAGATATTTTTTCTTGATCAATTTCAAAAGGTAGTTCCATTTTCCTTTCCCTTATCATGTGACAGTGATCAGCCAATCACAAACTGCATATATTTATGTACTGTTAATTTTTGCAAATGCTCAAATGCTTGTGCTTCATAAAGTGTGCAAATAAGGTTGTAAGGATATAAGTGACCTGGAATTTTTAAAAATTGCATTCTCTATATGAATCATGAAAGTTTAATTTTTGACTTCAGCGTTCCTTTAAACATAAATTTTACCTTTTTAAAAGTCCTTTACTAAAGGTGACCCGGTTACCACCTCTTCTCTTTTTTTTTTTTTTTTAATTTCTATTTTTTATTTAAAGAACCATCAAGCGGTTCTGCCAATCACTAGGCAATGGGTTACCCCAAAGCTCAGCTTAAGCAAGTCATTCATAGAGAATGACCCGCCGCAGTACAACAGTGAAACAGTTTTGGGATGGGCAGTTGCTTTCTTTTAGGCAGAACAACTCATTTAACCGGTTCTGTGTATATGCACAGGACTAGAAGGGATCTTAATGCAAATCTCTGCCTGTAAGCACATGATTACCAGTTCTCGTAATGAAGGGGGATCGCTCATCCAATGCTGTTGCCAGCTATTCCTGCTCTGCAGGCCATGATCGTTGGTGGCTTCTTGGGAATACTGGTGATTTTGCCACAAACGGGAGGAAGTGATAGTCATTAAAGAGAGCAGGATGGTGGGGAAGTTGTTCAAACCACTCAATTTCAGCTCCCTTATTAGCAACATTCCTCCAAGACCCCTCATTTAAAAAAAGAGTCAACTGCTCTTTTAAATGGTAGAAAGCCACAAGCCCACAAACATTTTTAAAAAAAAAAAAAAAAGTAAAAACACAACACATGGAATTTTGTTGGGGAATGGGACTTTATAGGCTCACTTGAAATATCTATTTGTCTAGAGACCCCTAATAAAGTGTTGTTTTTTATAGCACATGTCCCTCTCTTAAATAAATGTATGGATTGTGTCTGTATAATCAGGTGATCACTATGGTAACATTCATCACCTTGCAAGAAAAAAAGTGCTTTTATTTCTGTACTGGCACAAAAAAGCCCATCTAGTTTACATTCTAACCACCAAAAGTTCGTCATGCGTATTGAAGTGGTTAAAATAACTTTCCAATTTACTTCTATCTTAATTGCTTCATTCCATTGCTCGCTTTTGTTCAAACACATACCTAGTTAGGCTCTGCAAAAGCAATGCAATACTGGGAGCTAGCTGCTGATTGGTGGCTGTGTGTGTATATATATATATATATATATATATATATATACACACAAAGTTAGGTAATAAGCACTCACTGGTCTTCAGCAAAAAACTTGTCTTTTATTCCATAGGTGACGTTTTGGGACCACTCAGGCCCCTTCCTCAGACAAGACCCTGAGTGGTCCTGAAACGTCATGTATGGAATAAAAGACACATTTTTTGCTTAAGACCAGTGAGTTCTTTATTGCCTAACTTTGTTTATCTATACCTAGAGCACCCTGGCAGTTGCCTGATATTTGATGAGAGTGCACACATTTGGGACTATTGCTATATATATATATATATATATATATATATATATATATATGTGTGTGTGTGTGTTTTATCATTGGCTTATCCGATGTTCATCTTCCACAGCGGTTCCCCATTGCACTGTCTCTACGAGTGCCTTCTTACTACAGGGGAGCGTGCTACTGTAAAGTGAATGGTGTCGGTATTATGACCTCTGATTGGCTTACTACCCTATGTTGTGCCTTAGAGGGGGAAACAAGCTATTTCAGATGGGCAGGCTATCAAGAGAGATCCACAGCTGCTTCAGTAACCAGTATATCACTGCAAAATAACTTTAAAATAGATTAGTGTCTTATGTTGTGCTTTCAGGGGCCACAAACTGTATGATAAACACATTATTAAAGTCTACAGTCCTTAAAAACAGTTTTTATTGAATCCAAGCTAATAGTCTCTGTACACCTGCAGGAGTTAATACATTTTACACTGCAGTATCAGATAAGCATGTAAATGCTATTCCTGTTCATTTTAATATAAATTTAAACACGTTTTACTTATCCCCTTTCATTCAAAATCTTAAATACTGCAATTTCATGTATGATAATAGTGTTTTGCTTTCTACATACCTTTTTAATTAATGTCATTAAATATTTTTGTTTTATTGTATTTCATGAGCAGCACATATTTTTTCTCCCATATGAAAACAGCAATCCAATAAGGTCGTACATGTAAAGAAAGCACTTATGTGAATAACATTCAGGGCAAACTCCTTCAATCTATTTCAGTATGCAATCTATGGTACTGAATTATGCCTGTGTAGATGACGGTAGCCTTAATTGTCAGTAGCTAATGATTGTGCACAAAACCCGCAAATGTCAGGTAGGGTCTCTGTTTCTATTTTAAATGTCACTCATGGCAACAGATCATTCAGAGATACTTCATTATACCTTATCACTCATTGTTGGCACCAGCATAAAATTCCTTTGCCTGCCAGTTTAAAAAAAGCAGTGCTTCTCTATGATAACCCACAAGGTTAAATGCTACACACACCATATGACTGTGATAGATTAGCTCCTTAAATTGTCACTGGCTATTCAAGAGTTCCTAGAAGTACTTGTGTGTCTCATATTACCAATAGAAACAGGAGAAAGTAATATATCTGCCTTTTTATATGGCTTCCAAGTTGTAGGTTACATGTTGTTGAAAGTGACACTGTCTAATGTAACCAACTTTGTGGAAATATCTTTTTATCTTTTATTCTTAGATATGCATGTCTTAGTTAAAGGGACATTTTTTTTTTAATTGCCTCTTATAAAAGAAAGAAGCAATCATTTAATCATTTTTGTTGAAGGGACGGTAAAAACACACCTTATAAAGTATACTTTTCGCTGCATTGCTAAAGGAATTTTTTGTTTTAAAAGCACCATTTACGGCATTTTCCAATAGCAATTTAGTGCTGCATCCCTTAAAGTCTGGCGGAGTCCATCTTCATTGTTACCTTTGCTGTGGCCAATAAGGGACAGTTGTGAATCAGCATGTGCTCTGAGTAAACCAATCACTGTTTGTTCATTCTTATGTATATTATTTACCATACTTAAATATGATGGAGATACTCCAGTATCTGTAGGGAGTGGAACAAGGAAACTTTTCAGAGCGACAGGAAACCCACATTTTTTTGGTTCATGATGCAGATAGAGAATTTGATTTTAAACCACTTTCCAAATTACTTATATTAAAGTAAATTGGAAAGTTGTTTAAAAAATGTATGCTCTATTTCAAATCATGGAAGAAAAAAAAAAGTGGGTTTTATGTCCCTTTTATTACAATAAAATCAGGCAAAATAATGTATATTGTATCATTGTTTTATACACTGTAATTAAATATTTTACAAGAAGATTAAATACTGAGTCTAATGTCTCTTTTAAGAAGACTTGTTTAGCAAAAAATGTTACCTAAAACCCTTGTAAACTTACATTTCATCCCAAAGTAAGTACAGCCCTTCCATTGACATTTTTATTTAGAACCAGGCCTGCATATTCCTTCACCTTTGCCAGCAGTGCATTCAGTACCACCTGAAAGTCATAAATCATTTGTTATATATTGGGCGTGTAAGAATACTTTAAATCACTTGTGTTTTTGTGTAGGTTTATACCTGTTCATTCAGCCATAAAAAGGATGAAAAGGATCAACACCTCTGTAAAATAGAGACTTGTTGTTTATGTGATTCTTCTCTTTGCTTTATTCCCAACCATAAGCTCCTTTTTCCTCCTTTACACCTAATAGAGCTAGGTGTAATATTTCTCAATGTATCGACAGCCTCCGACAGTGTATTAACGGTTAGCGCTTTCATTGGAAACCTGGTATAATTTATCGATTAACGGCTTCTAATACTTTCTATGGGACACAAAGATTATTTGGCAGCCGGAGCCCGGCTGCCAATATTGAAGTATAACGCGCCATTGGAAACAGTCGATAAATGAAATTGCTTCCGGCAGTATATTTATCGGTTTGTGAGCACACACAAACCGAATTACGACTCAATGGAAGCGAGCCCCATGTTTATTTATTTTGTCAGTAGGTATATGCATGGAGCTAGCAAAGGTCTTCAATGATAACTTTTTACGTTATACTTTGTTCTTGCAACAAACAAGTAAACTATCCAATTTTACCTTCTTTGCAATATTTAAAAGGATAATGATAAAATGTATATGTTTACTTTAAAAACTCTGTAAAATGTTATCTGAGAATTCATTTTTTCATGCCATGCTGCAAATTCATCATGTCAGTGTCTCGCAGCATTTCTCACTTTACATTAGAAATACAATGTTACAGAAGTGTTCAATCGCTTTCTTCTCTATCTATCTGTATTAGCAAGCACAGGCCTGTGTGTAACATACATATTGCTAAAAAATCAGAGCTCCAATTAATGGATTGCAGTAAATTTCAACAGTAGTGCTACAGTTAAAGGAACATTAAGTACTTTGAGATTGTAATATTAAATGTTAAATTATACGTAGTAAACAAACTTTGCTGTATACTTTCATTATTTATTTTGTCCCCTTTTCCTGTAATTTAACGCCTTTGTACCAGCAGAATAGTTTTAACATCTGAACAAAGTTATGATGTAAACAATAGCAGTAAAAAAGAAATCACGCGATCATGTGATTTCAAGCCTTGGATTTTCTATGTGAAAATAGAAGGTGCATTTAGTTGTATTTATTGCTTTGTTTATTTGATCTGGTTGCATTATACAGTTGTAAATAAGAAAAGCATAATCAAAATTAAGCACACAATATGCAAAATAAACATTCCATATTTGTGCTACTGGCAAAATGTTTAACAAACTATTCCGGTATGAGAGTAGGAGGACTCTGCACAGAAAGTGTTAACTCAGATCACATTGTCATTGTCATCATGAGTAACCTTATTTTTTGCTGCTGTTAAAAATATGTTGGGAGTGGACTTTCTGCCTTCCAGGAAGATCACTCCCCACCACTGTACAATGCATGCTGGGAATTAAAGTCCAGAACTGCAGTGACAATATACAGAGAGGGAAACAATGAACTACTAATACCGGAATGATATGTAACTCCCAGAATTCTGTGCTTCTTCATTTAAAATGGAGCTACATTCATGAGGACATCCATGTCATATTTAAATGCCTATTACAGTGAAATAACTGCCATCTCTACATCATTAAACCAGGCAACTTTCTTGTGATGAGCAGAAACTGATTGGCTAGTTATGGGACTAACAAATAGTCTTATCTGAGATGTGATCTGGGTATGGAACTGTATATTCAGCTGTTTGCCCCAAGTTATGATTATTTTAATGAGGCTGCAGGTTGATGGGTCTTATCTGAGACCTGGTTGGGCTAAAGGATTTTAGATCATGGGGTATAATCTGAGGTGTGACCTGTATAGTGTTGCAGCCCCAGTGCCCTATTCTGAGGTCTGATTTTCATTTTAGAAAGTAGTGCATTGAATGCAAAAGTTATTGTTCTGTTCATTGATTAAATGTGCTAGCTTTAGTCTCTGAATAATTGTGTGCACTTTATTTAGTGTGAAATACATTGTGGCAACATGTTTGCATATTTAGCACTTCAAAGGACCTCAAAGATATAGACAGGTCCTCCTTAATATAGAGATGCTTCCTAGGGTAGGTCATGTGCACAGCAGCTTAGTGAAAGGATCATGTTCTAGGGATATACAAACCCCTTACATCTTTTTTCAGTGTTAAGTGTCCTACTTATGTCTAACTAGGGGGTAGTTTGCTATGAATATTATATTAAATTCCAAGTTGAAATCCTATATATAAGATACCCTGGGAGAAGTGTAACGGTTTATTGAAACATTATGTTTGTTTTGTTTTTTTTTTCACACCTAAATGAAGTCATTTTAAAACATATCAAAGGTGTTTTTTTGATTTTTTAATTTTTTTATTATGGTCCGGTCATGTCACCATCTACCTATAAAGCTGTGGACCAATACTGCGCCTATCAGCCATTGAACAAATACTGTATTACTTGTTCATAAACATGTATTTCCTATTAGATTTCTTTTCAGTTTTAATAGCTTTTTCTTAAAGGGACATGATGGTCAAAAAAAAAAAAATGCATTTCAATTGTGAATAAAAAAAACAATGTCCTAAACATTTGTATTAGTAAAATGCTTCTAGTAAAAGTTAATAATTTTCCATTGGCATATGCACCTATGTTGCACATGCCCCATACATCCTGATAGAGCAGATGGTGGTGTGTATTGTCTCAGTGATAAAGTCATTGGCATCATACAAGCCTCTGCTGACTCTTTTATGTGGTGCCTAAATGCTGATGCACTGGGTATGCACCAAATATGTGTTATGCCACTGAAATTAAAGGGCCACTAAACCCAAAATCTTTCTTTCATGATTCAGATAGAACATACAAATTTAAAGAACATTACAATTTACTTCTATTATTTATTTTGCTTAATTTTTTAGATATCCTTATTTGAAGAAAAAGCATTGCACATGGGTGAGCCAATCACATGAGGCTTCTATGTGCAGCAACCAATCAGCAGCTACTGAGCATATCTAGATATGCTTTTCAGCAAAGAATATCAAGAGAATAAAACAAATTAGATAATAGAAGTAAATTAGAAATATGTTTAAAATTGCATTCTCTTTCTAAATAATTAAAGAAAAAATGTGGGTGTCACGTCCCTTTAATTTTATTAGAATTTTTTTTTTCTGATTAGACTTTTATTGCAAAATCTCTTCTAGTTAAAACTGAAATGTTTTGACCATTTATCACTTTAAACACCTTTTACCTTGCCTAAAAGCTTCATTTGAGTCAGATATTTGGAGTGTACCATTATTCCCAAGTAATTTCCCTTATTTTTATTTTAACGCCTTCCCCTAGTTGTATAAGCTTGAAGAGTCCATTATATTTTGTTTAACCATTTATCAGTTTTTAATAATTGCATGCCCAAGAATATCTTGGATTTTTACAAATAAAGCATTAATAATAAAAGTAAAATGCATCTATGTGAATATATAGTGTAGGGGTTTTTGAAAACAAATTGATTGGTATATCTTACATTCACCTGCAACAAAAGGATTAAACTCAACAAATATCATAGGTCCTATAAACATAAACGTATTAGTATGTTCCAAATGTATAAACATAAAGTTTGAAAAGGTAGAGATGTGCCAAATAACAGGAAGTAATATGAGTTGTCAGTTAACAGTTGGGTGTGCCAGATTGCAGATATTGTTTTGGCTCAGTTTTCTGCAGCAGCAAACATTTTGATGACTTGCTCACCAGTCGAGCAGGTGCAATGGCATCTAAAATAACTTCTAGAACATACAATCTAAATGCCCTGATTCTATTGCATTTGTAAACTTTACTACAAAATGGTAACATCAATTATGTATGAAGAATTTAATAATGGTTTGGATGTTGCCAACCGGTAATATTTTTTTTTAACATTTTTGTCAGTTACAATATATTTGTATATATATTCATATAGATATAGAAGTATAAATATATATTTGACATTAACACCATCAGATATATATATATATATATATATATATATATATATATATAACCTTTTTCATGTGAAGAACATTATAATGTAAAATATGCGTAACACGCTTCAGGCACACATGAAGAATGAGTTATCTTAAGGCTAGTTATGTAAATATTAAAAACATATGAATAATTATTGTAACTGTAAAATAGATTCTTGATAAATATTGGGGTTTTTTTAGAATATTTTAGTACATCTATAAAAATGATATATATATATATATTTATATATATATATATATATATATATATATGTATGTGTGTATGTGTGTGTATATATATATATATATATATATATATATATATATATATAATTTTAATATTTCATACTTAATAAATAAATAAATAATGCACCTTAATATAACTCATGCCAGATTAGCGCACATGAAGAATTTGTCTACTTCTGTCAGGCTTAGGTGCGCAAAAACATGACAGGAGTACACTCATTCTTCATGTGCACAAACTCCATATGAGTTATATCAAGCTGTGTTATGTATTTATTAAATATAAAATATTGAAAAATAATGTAATTATTATAGACATACTAAAATTTGCTAAAAAATATAGAATGGATATATATATATATATATATATATATATATATATATATATATATATATATATAAAATATATTACAGTAACTATAATAATTATTATTTTTTCAATATTTAAAATTAACATAACTCACCTTACGATAACTAATTCATGTGACACCATATTAGACCTATAGCGCACAACCGGTATTGCGTTACGCATATTTTACATTCCAATGTTGTTTGGTGCAAATTTTATTTAAAGAGACAGCCAACTAAAAAAAAAATATTGTTTAAAAAGATAGATAATCCCTTTATTCCCTTTTGCATAACCAACACGGTTATATTAATACACTTTTTACCTCTGTGATTACCTTGTATCTAAGCCTCTTTTGACATCCCTCTGATCACATGACTTTTTATTTATTATCTATTGCATTGGATTTTAGCTGTGTTGTGCAGAACTCACGGGCGTGAGCACAATGTTATCTATATGGCCCACATGAACTAGCAGTCTCCTGTTGTGAAAAGCAAATAAAAAAACATGTGATAAGAGGCTGTCTATAGTGGCTTAGAAACAGGCAGACATTTAGAAGTTTTAATGTTATAAAATATATTAATCTAACAATGTTGGTTGTGCAAAGCTGGGGAATGGGTAGTAAAGGTGTTATCTAACTTTTTAAACAATAACAATTTTATTGTTGACTGTCCCTTTAAGCCCTATCCCTTTACATAAGGTCTTCAGTCGGGCTAACCCGACGCACGTTAAATTTAAAGGGACAGTCAAGTCCAAAAAAAACTTTCATTTTTCAAATAGGGCATGTAATTTTAAACAACTTTCCAATTTACTTTTATCAACAATTTTGCTTTGTTCTCTTGGTATTCTAGTTGAAAGCAAACCTAGGAAAGCTCATATGATAATTTCTAAGCCCTTGAAGGCCACCTCTATTTTATTTACTTTCCCAGCAGGGGAGAGCAAGCTCATGTAGGCCATATAGATAGCATTGTGATCACGCCCGTGGCTAGTGGCAGACACTGCACTAATTGGCTAAAATGCAAGTCAATAGATAATAACTAAAAGTCATGTGATTAGGGGCGGTCAGGAGATGCTTAGATACAAGTTAGTCACAGAAGTAAAAAGTGTATTAATATAACAGTGTTGATTTTACAAAACTGGGGAATGGGTAATAAAAGGATTATCTATCTTTTTAAACAACAAAAATTCTGGTGTTGACTGTCCCTTTAATTGTGTTTGAGCAAACACATTTACTTTCAACTTGTAAAATGCGCACAATTTAACAAGTGCACAATATTGCTGAAGCGCGTGCACAATGAATTTAGCACACCACTTGTAGTCTTGCCCAATATTTATAACATTGTTGCAAACGCTGGTGTCATATAGCACTCTAAACATGTAAAGATTTTATTTAATTGTGTGCTCTATATAAATGATGAAAGTTTTGATTCCATGTCCCTTTAACTGAATTTGGTAACATAACCATAATAGTCTCGTAAAAGCCCTTTATGTCCTGTTGCTATGTTCTTGTTCTTTTGTTATAGTATGGGCAGTTAGTATTGCTCGAATGGCCCCTTGTAGGACCCAAATCCTTATCCATATTAGATGGTGTTATTATGAGTGTAAGTGTACATTGTAATGTATGTTTGATGTGTTTTGCGGCACTTTTTAGTTTCGCAAAACGGTTAACCAGAGCTCTGAAGTCGCGGTAATCATTCTAGCACAAACCTCTCCTGAGGCCTCCCTAACAGGCCGCATTTTGAGGATATCTGAACTGGAGCACAGGTGAAATAATCAGCTGATTAGTAAACATGGTTATTTTACTTGCTCTCATCCAAGGCAATCTTGAAAACCTGGCCTGTTGGGGAGGTCTGAGGACAGGTTTGAAAACCAGTATTCTAGTGTAAATGGATCGCCTTTCCTTTCAACTCGTAATACCAGCGGTAAGCATGACAAGAGCAAAACCCAGCAATAAACCCCTTATCGTTTGCATGCAAACATTAGCGCTCTACTCGTAATCTGAGCCTATATTGGTTCCTGGTCTTTTTTTCTTTAAAAACAAAAAATGTGGATAGTAAATCACACTTGCACAGTTGTTTCCATTTAAGTAGTTAAAGGGACACTGAAATTTTAAGCACTTTTCTAATTTACTCCTATTATCAAATTTTCTTTGTTCTCTTGGTATCTTTATTTTAAAAGCAGGAATGTAAATATTAGCAGCCAGCCCATTTTAGGTTTAGCACTATAGATAGCGCTTGCTTATTGGAGACTGACGTTTACCCACCAATAAGAAAGCATAGTCCAGGTTCTCAACCAAAAATGGGCCAGCTCCTATTCATCACATTCCTGCTTTTTTAAATAAAGATAGCAAGAGAACAAAGAAAAATTGATAATAGGAGTAAATTAGAAAGAGCATGAAATTTGAATCACCTATCTGAATCATGAATGACAAAATGTGGGTTTAGTGTCCCTTTAAAGACTTCTCATTTTTGTTGCTTGCAGCCACAAATTAAAATACTTAAAGGGGCATGAAACCCAATTTTTTTCCTTCATGAATTAAGTAGAGCATGTGATTTTAAACAACTTTCCAAATTACTTCTATAATCTGTTTTGTTTTCTTGGTATCCTTTGTTGAATATGCCCAGGAGTTGTTTAAGATTGTATGTTGCATCTGAATCCTGAAAGAAAAAATTTGGGTTTCATGTCCACTGCTAGGAAAATAAGAACGATGAGCTGTTTTAATATAATCCCAGATATCTGACAGCTTTCAGTAAAGAAAAAAACATTCAGTTGACACATTGTGTTCCTGTTACAGAATTTAAAATCAAAATGAATCATAGGGGCCCATTTATCAAGCTCCGTATGGAGCTTGAAGGGCCGTGTTTCTGGCGAGCCTTCAGACTCGCCAGAAACACAGTTATGAAGCAGCGGTCTAAAGACCGCAGCTCCATAACCTATCCGCCTGCTCTGAGGAGGCGGACAGAGATTGCGTGAAATCAACCCGATCGAATATGATCGGGTTGATTGACACCCCCTGCTACCGGCCGATTGGCTGCGAATCTGCAGGGGGCGGCATTGCATCAGCAGTTCACAAGAGCTGCTGGTGCAATGCTGAATGCGGAGAGCGTATTGCTCTCCGCATTCAGCGATCTCTGTCGCACATGATCCGCTGATCGGATCATGTCGGACAGACATTTCATAAATAGGCCCCATAGAGTTTAACGGGTAATGTTGTAGAATTAAAGTAGTAGATAGTTGATCTGTTTGATCAGGAATATTAATCCTTTCCATTAATAAAAAAAAAAATCACACTATTCTAAGATTAGAAATCCATTGTTAATTACCTTATTTTATTATAATTTTTTTGTATATGTAATCTGAGGCTGTGTCTGCAAACATTCTGCTTTGGAAAATGTTGGCATTAAGTTGACATTCATGCAAAATCCTTAAAACATGTTGACCTTTTAAGACGCATGCTTGGCAGTCTATTTAGTAGTTTAGATTTACTAAGTCAACGTGAACAATGTTCTTTTTTTCCTCTTATGAAAACTAATAATGCATAAGAATAAATCATTTCAATGCAGAATCTACCTTTGTGTACCCGCTGACTTCATGGGCACCTCCTATTAACACCTGTTCGGTGTATGTATATTAGATTTGATTTAGTAATTGAACTTGCAGTTAATTGTGCTTCACAATGGGCTCCTTTTATCAGGTGGCAGGTGTCATAAACCATGTCCGCCCAGCCTTGTGGCGAGCGTGCATCACCCGCTGCCCGTATTTAAAATGACACAAGTTGCTTCTTGTGCAATGCCGCCCCCCTGCTCACGGGCGGTGGGTGCCTATCAACCTGATCGGAATGAATGAAATCCACCTCACTTTAGTTTGCAGAGAGTTTAACCAACATTTCAGGGCTGCTTTTTCTCGCAGCTTGATAAATGTAGCCCTTTGTTTAAGCATTGATATTTGAGTGGCATGGGAGGCTGGAAGTATAGGTGGCAATGCCTTGGTGCTAGATGAAAAATTGTCAAAATAAATATAAAGGCATCTCTTAAAAATCAAAACATTACTTTAACTATACAAAAACATAAACAAATGTTGTCTTTGATCTAGGAAGTATCTAATAATTGATGATCAAATTTGCTTTTTTGTATCCATTCATACATATTTAAATGAAAAACCATTAATGTATTAAAGGGATGTGAAACCCAAAAAAGTTATTTTGTGATACAGACAGAGTGTACATTTTTTAAAAGTTTCCAGTTTACTTCTATTATACAATTTTCTTTGTTCCCATGGTATTCTATGTTTAAAATAAAATACAGATACGTTCTGCCATATAGTGGTCTTGCAAATAGATAAGTCTTACAAAACTGCTGCCGTATAGTGCTTCAGACTCATTCACGCTCCTGAGCTTACATTCCTGATTCTCAACACAAGGTACCAAGAGAGCAAAGAAAATTGGAGAATAGAAGTAAATTAGAACGTTGTTTAAAACTGAATGAAAGAAAAAGTTTGTTTTTCAGGTTCCTTTAAGTGCTCAATCTGTTTTGGTGGAATAAGTTATTTTAACTAAGCTTAAACTCACATTTTTATAAGCATCTTATTTTGTCTTTCAGTGTCGCCCTTCCAAAGGCAGGAAAAGAGGAAACTGCTGGTGCGTAGACAAATATGGACAACCTCTGCCTGGATATGATGGGAAAAGCAAAGGCGATGTTCACTGTTATAACTTGGAAGGCCAATGATCAATGCAAACTCTTGCCTACAGACTCTGTGAACATTTAAATAATCAAAGACATAATAAGGATGTAAAAAAAGACACGAACCGCACTTGACTGGGGCTACTTAATGCTCCACTTTTTTACCAATATTGGAAACATACTTAGACTCTGGACACTGCAGCTGAAAACTGCCACTGAATGTTCCAGATTTCTGGAGCTCAGAATTTCCAAAATAATCTGCACTAAAAAGAGTGATCTAGAGGGGAATAAAAAGCACTTCAGAATGGATGCAGGGTGTCTCCACTGATCTTTATATTCAAGAAAGGGGCCTGTGACCAACTTCATCCCGCAAGATGCTGTCTCTTCTGAAATAGATGTATAGGTTGTGTGAGTGTACGGATAAAATCAAAACAACTTTATGGTTAAGTTTCATTTTCTGCAGGTCTGCCGGGAAGATTATTTTCACGGGTAAAATGTTATATATATAAAAAAGCTCAAAGAACTTTAAAAACTTGTTTCTAAAACAAAGACGGCTATTTTTCTGTAAGAATATATTATGAACTTTCTGTTAGTCTGTATTTAATATAAATATGTTTTTTAATAAACTATTTAAATGTAATTTAAGTACAAAATGTTGAGTCTATGAACCCTCTGAGTTTTAACCAAGTAAAAAAAAAAGGGTTTATGTTAGAAAATTAGGGGGTGAGCATGAGGCCAATTGAACAAAGGTCTTGCGGACCTGATCCGACTGTGCGGATCAGGTCCGCAAGACCTCGCTGAATGCGGAGAGCAATACGCTCTCCGTATTCAGCATTGCGCCAGCAGCTCACAAGAGCTGCTGGTGCAACGCCGTCCCCTGCAGACTCGCGGCCAATGGGCCGCCAGCAGGGAGGTGTCAATCAACCTGATCGTTCTCGATCGGGTTGAATTGAGGCAAATCCTGTCCGCCTCATCAAAGCAGGCGGACAGGTTTATGGAGCAGCGGTCTTTAGACCGCTGCTACGTAACTGCTGTTTCTGGCGAGTCTGAAGACTCGCCAGAAACGCGGCCCTTCAAACTCCATTCAGAGCTTGATAAATAGGCCTCCATGTGTCTAATATTTATACTTTTAGCTATAATGTGTTATACCTACTTAAAGGGACACAAAACCCATTTTTTTTTCTTTCATGATTCAGATAGAGAATACAATTTTAAAAAAGTTTCCAATTTACTTCAATTATCAAATTTGCTTTGTTCTCTTGTTGAAGAGATATTTAGATAGGTAGCGTATACATGTCTGGAGCATTACATGACAGGAAATAGTGCTGCCATCTAGTGCTCCTGCTGATATTAAACTGTGACAAAACTTCTGCATAGTGCTGCAGACACGTGCACATTTCTGAACTTACCGTCTTGCTTTTCAACAAAGGGTAACAAGAAAATAAAGATTTGATAACAGAAGTAAAATGGAACGCTGTTTAAAAATCTATGGTCTATCGGAGTCATGAAAGAAAAAATGTTGGCTTTTATGTACCTTTAAAGGGACTTTAAACCCAATTTTTTTCTTTCATGATTTAGATAGAGAATACCATTTTAACCCCTTAATGACCACAGCACTTTTCCATTTTCTGTCCATTTGGGACCAAGGCTATTTTTACATTTTTGCGGTGTTTGTGTTTAGCTGTAATTTTCCTCTTACTCATTTACTGTACCCACATATATTATATACCGTTTTTCTCGCCATTAAATGGACTTTCCAAAGATACCATTATTTTCATCATATCTTATAATTTACTTTAAAAAAAATTATAAAATATGAGAAAAAAATGGAAAAAAACACACTTTTTCTAACTTTGACCCCCAAAATCTGTTATACATCTGCAACCACCAAAAAACACCCATGCTAAATAGTTTCTAAATTTTGTCCCGAGTTTAGAAATACCCAATGTTTACATGTTCTTTGCTTTTTTTGTAAGTTATAGGGCCATAAATACAAGTAGCACTTTGCTATTTCCAAACCATTTTTTTTTCAAGATTAGCGCTAGTTACATTAGAACACTAATATCTTTCAGGAATCCCTGAATATCTATTGACATGTATATATTTTTTTTTAGTAAACATCCCAAAGTATTGATCTAGGCCAATTTTGGTATATTTCATGCCACCATTTCACCGCCAAATGCGATCAAATACAAAAAATCGTTCACTTTTTCACAATTTTTTTCACAAACTTTTGGTTTCTCACTGAAATTATTTACAAACAGCTTGTGCAATTATGGCATAAATGATTGTAATTTTTTCTTTGGGATCCCCTTTGTTCAGAAATAGCAGACATATATGGCTTTGGTGTTGCTTTTTGGTAATTAGAAGGATGCTAAATGCCACTGTGCACCACACGTGTATTATGCCCAGCAGTAAAGGGGTTAATTAGGGAGCATGTAGGGAGCTTTTTGGGGTAATTTTAGCTTTAGTGTAGTGTAGTAGACAACCCCAAGTAATGATCTAGGCCCATTTTGGTATATTTCATGCCACCATTTCACCGCCAATTGCGATCAAATTAAAAAAAAAGTTAAATTTTTCACAATTTTAGGTTTCTCACTGAAATCATTTACAAACAGCTTGTGCAATTATGGCACAAATTGTTCTAAATGCTTCTCTGGGATCCCCTTTGTTCAGAAATAGCAGACATATATGGCTTTGGCGTTGCTTTTTGGTACTTAGAAGGCCGCTAAATGCCGCTGCGCATCACACGTGTATTATAGCTAGCAGTGAAGGGGTTAATTAGGAAGTTTGTAGGGAGCTTGCAGGGTTAATTTTAGCTTTAGTGTAGAGATCAGCCTCCCACCTGACACATCAGACCCCCTGATCCCTCCCAAACAGCTCCCTTCCCTCCCCCACCCCACAATTGTCCCCCGCCATCTTAAGTACTGGCAGCAACTCTGCCAGTACTAAAATAAAATATATATTTAGGCTTTTTGGGGTTTTTTTTAAAGCATATTTACATATGCTGCTGTGTAGGAGCCCCCCTTAGCCCCCAACCTGGCTGATCCCCCACCAAACAGCTGTCTAACCCTCCCCCTCTGCCTTAATGGCCGCCATCTTGGGTACTGGCAGCTGTCTGCCAGTACCCAGTTTATTAAAAAAAACAGTTGCTTTTTCATTTTTTCCCCATTTTCTGTAGTGTAGCTCCCCTACCCACCAAAGAACAAACCCCCACCCCCTCCTAGATACCTTTACTGTTATTTTGTTTTATTAAAATAATAAGCTGTACCTGAAACTTTTCTGTAGTGTAGCGGTTCCCACCCGCTCCCGCCCCGTGCACGCGCCCGCCCGCCACCCGGCATGCACGCGCGCGCGCCTGTGCGCGTCCCCATCGCCCCCGCCCCCGATCCCGCCCCCCTCTACATTACCCGGCCAATCGATGGCCGCCCACCCGCCTCCCAAGTCAGCTCCCACCCACCAACGTTACCGGCCACCGATGTCCGGTGCAGAGAGGGCCACAGAGTGGCTCTCTCTGCACCGGATGGCCATTTAAGGTTATTGCAGGATGCCTCCATATCGAGGCATCACTGCAATAACCGGAAAGCAGCTGGAAGCGAGCAGGATCGCTTCCAGCTGCTTTCCACACCGAGGACATGCAGGGTACGTTCTCAGGCATTAACTGCCTTTTTTCTGAGGACGTACCCTGCACGTCCTCAGTCGTTAAGGGGTTAAACAACTTTCTAATTTACTTCAATTATCTAATTTGCTTCATTCTCTTGATATTGTTTCCTGAAAAGCATATCTAGATAGGCTCAGTAGCTTCTGATTGGTAGCTGCACATAGATGCCTCTTGTGATTGGCTCACCAATGTGCATTGTTATTTCTTTAACAAAGGATATCTAAAGATTGCAGCAAATTAGATAATAGAAGTAAATTGGAATGTTGTTTAAAATTGTATTCTCTATCTGAATCGTGAAATAAATTTTTTGGGTTTAATGGCCCTTTAAGGTTAGATTATGGAATTAAGGTTAGGTTATGAAATTAATAGTGGAAAGATCTATATCCATTTTATTAACCAAATAGCATCTTCTTGGAACCAGGAAGGATCACATTTCTAATATTAACCCTTTGATTTACACAGGGGTATCAGTGATACCTCACTCGGAAGGCTAAAATGTAGAGCTGAGATCATTTTCCTTTTTTTCTCTTCTTCAGAGGTAAATTAGTCATGTAATCATTTATAGAATCTATGCAGCTGTCTCTGCACATTGAGAACTGGATATGACATATCAGTAGAATTACTCTACAAACATTACAACCCAATATTTGATACTATTGTATATCAAAAGTCAATTAATCAGAGGTTATAGAGCACCAGTTGTGTGCCTGCATCACCCATTCTCATCCAACAGCTAAACTGTAGCAATGAAAACTGAATGTTTGCTAGATAATATAACTGATCATTAATCATATGCACATTGAAGAATTTCCAAATCGCATCTCTTGACCTGGCTTCTATACTACACCAAATCATTATTTTTACTAAATTAACAATTGCTAAATTTTTGCATAACAGCTGCTATTACTGATATTGCTATTCAAAATGACATCTTTGATACAATTTGACATGCATATGGTAAATTAAATTATTGGTCAATTCATCATATGTGACATCAAAAGGAAGTTGTGCATACTCTCATCAACATGACAAGGGCCCCCATTTACCGTACTGGGTAGGTACTTTCTGCACGCTTTCAGTGCCTTAAGATTGCATGAGCAATTTCTAGTACCACCCTCCATTTGCGCAAGACCAGGACTCCCAGAATAATGAGACCGGGTTGTCTGACATCTGTAACATCTGAGGTTGCTGACAAATTAGGACGCAGCGATAGTAGAACCACTAAAGTCAAAATAAATACTAGATTTTTTTTAAAAACTTTGCCAGAAAATATTCTACTGCTAAAATTCAAAGTAACGGCTATTACCTTGTCTTTTTATTGTGTATGTGTCAGTTATTCAAGTTTGCTGTTTCCTTTAAAGGGACAGTCTACAGTTTAAAAAGATAGATAATCCCTTTATTACCCATTCCCCAGTTTTGCATAACCATCACTGTCATAATAATATAATATTTACCTCTGAGATTACCTTGTATCTAAGCTTCTGCAGACTTCCCCTTATTTCAGGTCTTTTGACAGACTTGCCTTTTAGCCAATCAGTTATCTATAACTAGCGCTGTCTAGCTGTTAAACTGTAACATTCCACTGAGATAAGCGGCGGCGGCCTTCACAGGCTTAGAAATTACCATACGAGCCTACCTAGGTTTAGGTTTCAAGTACAAAGAATGCACACAGAACAAAGCACATTTGATGATAAAAGTAAATTGGAATGTTCTTTAAAATTGCATGCCCTATCTGAATCATGAACGTTTAGTTTTTACTAGAATTGTCCCTTTAGCTTTCATAAGCGAACCTGTACTGAAATGGCCTGGAAGCAGTTTGCACAGCTTCATAACACGCGACCCTCCGAGGAGCCTCCCTCAAGGAAGTGTCTGAGAAAAAAAAATTGAATTCCTGCGAGTTGGCTTCCATATAAAGTAATGAAGCTCTCTATATTACAGAATCTCAAGAAGGAAAGAGCAAATGTGTCGGGTAACACTCAGCACTGATAACATTTGTGTTAAACAAACATGGAGTTACCATGTTCCTTGTTCATGGGAGGATTGTCTGTTATCACAAGGTTGGGCTGACCTTGTTAGGTGGGATCCAACTGATATACTTCAGGAAAGTTCTCTGAGAAAAACACAATTGGGCTAAAAAAGACTGTTCCTAGGCGGTGATTCACCATAGAACAAGCTACTGAGATGATGTTTGTTCCTGGTAGATCACTTAACTTTCAGTATGAATTTGCAATATGACCCTTGGGAAGTCTCCCTAAGGGTGTGATGGTTTAATCCAGACGTGGACTCCTTGCCCAATGTTCTTAAAGGAATATGTCTGCACCTCACTGACAAGGCCCAAAGAGGCTGAAATAATTGTCTGCGTTTGCCGTGTTCATAAGAGCTCTTCCTGGTATTTCGGGGCTGGACTGACCATCTTAGGTGGGATCAGACTGATATAATTCAGGAAAGTTCTCTGTGACAAGCACAATTGGGTTGTGCTTGTCACAGCGCTTCTCATTCTGTAAGAATTTGTAATAAAGCCAATATGTAGGATATTGTTCTGCTTTCTGTGTAATACACCTTGCATTCATTTCTAGTTATGCAAAAAAAATATTTTTCTTTTATCTTAATAAGCAGATTGTATATTTTGAAACAAACTCACCAGTGTACATTGAACATTTTTTACATGCTGCTTCTAGTGAACATTATAGTGTCTCTCCTTTGTATATGGAAATGTAGGTTACACTGCTTAGTGAGATACACGGCAATCAATGTAACACAGTAGTATTTAGAGAATCCTGTGAAGGATCTCGTTACAATGATGGATCTGTCTAGAGAATCTAGCATGAGCAAGGACCCTTAGAGAGTAAGGTCATAAATTGTGCTTATTGATATCGCAAAAAAAAAAAAATACAAAAAATGAAAGCTTGCACTAATAAATTACAAAGATTTAATAAAAGCCAAGTATTTCTCCCTAATAATAATAAAAAAAGGTTGTTATATTCTGTCTCGTCCATCCATCATTTATTTACTAACCTAAACATTTTCACTTTCTTTTTGAAAATAGCGGCTAAGGTGCATTCATTTTCTCATTTAAACAGTTAAAGTTGTCTTTTCTTCATGACCAATGTTGGACTGCATTGGACTGAAGCGAATGTTATTTTCTTCTTTACATACAGGTAGATGTTCTTATGATAATAACATTGATACAGATTCTTAGCAATCCACAGCATTACATCACAAAGGGTGTGGGGGGCACTCGTTGTTCAAACACAGACTGTGACATTTAGAGCAGGACATTGGGTCTACTAACAAATGTTAAAGTGAAGGTAAACTTTGGTGAATGAAAGCCCATGTTTTAAAAATACTATTATAAACAGGGGCACTTTCATTCATCAAAGTTTACAAAGCAGCCGTTTTGATTAAAATCTTACCTTTTTTTATTTTCACAGCCAGAGCAGCTTCCCCCTCCTGGAAATCCTCTCTTCACACCTCAGCAATGACTAATCTGGCTTCCTCCAATCACAGCATGGCCTCAGGCAATGATTACCCTGGAGGGAAAGCCGTGATTGGAGGAAGCCGGATTAGTCATTGCTGTGAAAAGAGGATTTTCAGGAGGGGGGAAGCTGCTCTGGCTGTGAAAAGAAAAAAAAAGTTAGTTTTTAATCAAAACGGCTGCTTTGTGAACTTTGATGAATTAAAGTGCCCCTGTTTTTAATAGTATTTTTTAAAAACAGGCTTTTATTTATCAAAGTTTACCTTTACTTTAAAGCTTATTTATTATGTAAAATAATTTTTTTGCTAAAATGATAATTTGTGACCCCAGAGTGATTGTTTTTGACTAATTTATTATGTATAGATTGACTCATTTTAATAAAGTTGAACCCCCATAAAAGAACTTAGGCATTATGAAACTTATATTATGGCACATATTTTAGGTCTATTGTAACTTCCAACTTGTGCGAGTACCATTGCTTGAATCTATTCTGATACAGTATCACACTTTAGGACCTCTTCTGTTTCATTTGAGGTTTTTCCTGTTAACAAGGATGACATTTTTCTGATCATATCCTGCAATTGCCCCTACATTGGGACTTTTCTTTGTTTGCTATACATTTGTGTCTTTGTGCACAGTTCTTTTTTTTTCTTCTTTTTTTTCTTTTTCTTTTCTTTTCTTTTTGATATACAGCATTTTATTGGCAAAATAAGACAAGGACATAACTTGTGAGGCTCCAGAAGCAATCATAGGGTCAACACATGTAAGAGCAAAATTAAACTTCCTTTAAATTTATTAGACTAACTGGAAAACTATTTGTAGTTTCTTTTTCATGTATCTTCTACATTTTTATTTTATAAGAAACCATGGCTAGTGCAAATTACAAAAGCAGGTTATTAATGTTTCCAATACGGACAATTCATTGTAATGCATTTATCACTTTTCTATCACTTTGCAGAAACAAACATTCATTGTGTGTTGTGGTGTTGCTGACGTTATGGAAAAAGAACCTATTAAGTGATTTATTTGTAAAGCTAGGGAACACTATATATATATATATATATATATATATATATATATATAGAACACAGAATTTCTGTACAGATTAAGGCTTGGCTCTCAACTAGGTAACAAATGCAAAGTAGGTTTTGAAATAAAATATTTACCTCTAAAACTTCAAAGGAAATCAACAGGACTATAACAAAGTAAAGTATGTAGAAACTAAGGAGAAATGTGTTGCTTGAAAGGACCACAAAAAACATAGACACCTATTTTTGTGAAAGCTAACTGTTGTGTCAGCGGATTCTAATTTAACAGTGCAGACAAAAAATGATATTGATTTCAAGTTAAAATACTAAAATAATTACTAACCCATGTTATTAAATTTGATATACAAAGCACACTTTATCAGTAATTAAATAGTTTCACAGGATTAAGGGTTCATCATGGTTTATCAGGTAATAATAATAATAAAACAAATACAATATTCAAGTCGCTTATTGAATAAAGTGTTATTGGCACGTATAAGGTGTAATAAAACATTATACACATTACCTATACAGCATCTAGCATTTTAAGATATTCTCCATTATATTTTTTATTTTTTTTGTAAACAAAGGCTCACCACTTAATACATTTTGCTTGGTTTAAAATTCAAGGCATGAGTTGTTGTTTATGCATTATAATAAATTCACTGTTTGGATTATTTTTGTGTGTGGACGTGCAGATATAACCGGAAACTTAGAATAGTTAAATAAAAATGCTGCTTTTTTAATAGTTGCTTCATGCAATACTGATTTGCGTATGCTGAATTGCATTGCTGTTAATGGGAAGATATGTCTGCCAATGTCTTTATGAATGTTCAAGCTAAATTCTTCTGGGCTGAAGGTTTCCACAGATAGAGTCACCCAGGATAGGTCAGTTATTCCGCACAGGATATCTTGTTTTCCTTCTGATGTAAATGACGTTAATCCTGGTCATGGTCAATATCAGCATCCCCTGTAATCACTATCCGCTTTTCAATTCTTGTCTCTGAAATGCCTCCTTTCACAGTTTTTGTGATGTGTGTAGTGGTTGTAGTACCAAGAGTTTCTGATGTAATGGTCTGAGCACTCATTAATACACCTGGATCTGTGTCAGGACGAGATACCATCTCTGATGATTCTTAGGTAATAGTTTTTGTTTCTGTATGTACTACTGGCACATCCTTAGTAGAAATATCAGGATTTTCTCCTTCGGCAATAGTGCCAAAAGTGATGATCTCTGTCTTCACAACAGGTGACTCCTCAAGAGGCTTGGAATCCAATGGCTGAGAATCATCAAGCTTTGCATCATGCGGTTCATCTTTTGCATAACAAGCAGAAGCATCAACAGCCACATCTTCATCAGCATCCTTGGTCAGAGCAGAGCCCTCTTTCCCTTTAAAGCTAGAAGCATTTGTGATTGCCAGAGGCTCAGTATCCAACTGCACTGCAGCCAGCTCTGAAGCATCCCTGCTTGCATGCATACTCCCCACTTCATTCTCCAAATTGACTATCCCATGTATAACCTTTTCTTTTGTTTTCCACTCTGTGTCCTCTTGCTCTCTGCTACTGTCAATGGAATCCAACTCTGTCTTTATCTCTGTTTTCTCAGGGGATGATGGGATAGTTTTCTGCATAATGATTTGATGAGAAGTAGCCACAGGGCTGGTGGCTCTTGCTTCCCGAAGTTTCTTCACTATGTCCCCTGGCTGAGATTCTAACATTGAATATGTTGTTTTTTCCAAAGCACTTCGTTTTTCTCTCTCTTCTTTGGTCTCTTCAGGCACAAGTGGTTCAATTATAGGAGCTTCTTCCTGCCTCATAGCCAGGCGAACAGGTGACGTAGAGAGATGCTTTTCCCATTTACTGTCTGCTATACCATCAGTTGCTGTTTCCAAGAATGTCCTTTTCAGCTCACTTATATTAGTCTGGTGTTTCATCATTTCTTCTTGATTCTTGTCAAACTCCTTTGTTTCATGACGAATGGTAGTGACAGTAGTGACCAGTTCTACTTTCTTTCTCTTCTCTTCCTCCTCCTCATCTCTCTCTTCCTCTGCCTTCTTTTCTGGTGTAACCGTTGTTATCAAGTTGGTTTGAGAGATGCCCTTTGCTGTGATGTAGGGGCCGGTACCCACCTCTGTGGCAGACACAGAATCCTTCATGTACAAGTCATGGTTTTCATTCACTGATGCCCCATCTAAACTTCTGGACATTGTATACCGCTTGCTTGAAGAACATTCAAAATAGGGTGCAGGACGGTCAATAAGTGCACTGGCTCTTCTTGTTTGGGCTTGTGTTCTACAACTATAGCGGAACTTGGATCCCAAAGTGAGGAATTTTTTCGGAGGTGCCTCTGGTAGCAGCAATCTAAAAAATGTATGGTGTTCCACACATACTTTCCATAAACACTTAGCTGCTCGATGGTTTGGTAGTTTAAATCCAATGGTGCTTTCAAACTGTTCAAACTCGCCTGGTCGAATCTTGATGTAAAAGTTGTTCCTTTTGTATGAAATTTTAAGAACTTTTGGCCACGCAAATCTGTTTATTCGTAACCTGTCACGATATATCAATAGACCACTGGCACAAACACCCAGAATAATTTCAACTCCTTCAGAATCCTTGGCATGATGTAGATCTACTCCATACATAGACAGTTTTTTGGCATTTTCCAAGAAGTGCATTTCAGCTTCAGCAGGTGTCATTCCCCTATAACTTTTGTGCAGTTCAACGACTTTGTCTTCCAGTTCTTTTGTCTGATTTGGTGCAAAGCGGAATTCACTGACATAATCACTACTGTACTCTTCAGGGTCATAATCACCCAGTTCTGATTGTACTGTGTAGGAACCCAGCAGAGCAAGAGTAACAAAGGAACATGGGAGGCGGCCACAAACAATGTCATCTCGCAACTGCAAGCAGAGGTAATATCTAGTTATATCTTCTGATAGCTGTGATGGATCCAGAGGATAGAATTTCACATTAAAGGAAAAATGCCAGGCACCATTTCTGGTTTGTTTCTTGATTTCTTTAGCGGGATACAACCAATTCTTTTGATTTTCAGAGTCCCTGTATCTTAGTCCAAAGTAGTCCTTTTCCAAAAGGTTAAAATGTTCACATACTTTGTCAAAAAGCACTTGGCCCCTGGAACGTTTCTCCACATTACAGGTCTATTCAACCCCATCAAGTAGTGTCACTTTTGCCTGCATGTTTTTGGGTCGTTTTGCAGATTTGAGAGGAGATTTGGAGAGTTTGCTGGAAAATGATCTTTGAGAAATTTTGTCGTCTTCAAGTTGCTGATATTCTTGTTGTTTTGCTGCTTCTTTTTCCCAGTTTTTTTCTGTGTTCTTTTGACTTTTTAAGGGTGTACTATGAGCTGCTGCTGCCGGAAACTGATCCTCTCCAAGCTTCAGACCTTCCTGGGCCCTAGTTCCCTTCTGGTGAGCTTGGTCTTGCTGATCTTTCTCCTGATCTTGTTTTGAGTCTGACTCTAAACCGGTTTCTGAAGTGCCGGGAGTGCACAGTTATTTATATTGTTTTTTTATTTTTCTTGACACATAACACTAACATTGTATTTATATTAAAGGACCATTCAATTCAGTAGAATTGCATAATCAAAAGTGCATAATAATAAAAACAATGCAATAGCACATAGTCTAAATTTCAAATGACCAGATTTTTTTTTCTAAAAATTTCAAAATTTCATTTAATTTGCTGACCCCCTGTATCATATGCTTGGGATCATTGTCCTGTTGTATGACCCAGTTTTATCCAAGCTTTAGCTGTCGGACAGATGGCTTCACATTTGACTCTAGAATACGTTGGTATACAGTGGAGTTCATGATCGGCTCATTGACTGCAAGGTACCCAGGTCCTGTGACTGCAAAACAAGCCCAAATCATCACCCCTCCACCACTTGACAGTGGGTATGAGGTGTTTGTGTTAATATGCTGTGTTTGGTTTTCGCCAAATGTGGCACTGTGCATTATGGCCAAACATCTACACTTTGGTCTTGTTTGTCCAAAGGACATTGTTCCAGAAGTCTTGTGTTTTCTTCAGATGCAACTTTGCAAACCTAAGCCGTGCTACCCTGTTCTTTTTAAAGAGAAGAGGCTTTCTCTTGGCAACCCTTCCATAATTTTTTTTTTATTATGTCCTGATATGTAAATCCATAGAATTCAAAGAGGGTGTACTTTCTTGTTCACATGACTGTATAGTATATATATATATTATATACATATATATATATATATATATATATATATATATATTATCATTTATTTGTATAGCGCCGCCAAATTCCGTAGCGTTGGATATATATATATATACACAGTGGGGAAAAAAGTATTTAGTCAGCCACCAATTGTGCAAGTTCTCCCACTTAAGCAGATGAGAGAGGCCTGTAATTTTCATCATAGGTATACCTCAACTATGAGAGACAAAATGTGAAAACAAATCCAGACCATCACATTGTCTGATTTGGAAAGAATTTATTTGCAAATTATGGTGGAAAATAAGTATTTGGTCAATATCAATAGTTCATCTCAATACTTTGTTATATATCCTTTGTTGGCAATGACAGAGGTCAAACATTTTCTGTAAGTCTTCACAAGGTTGTCACACACTGTTGCTGGTATGTTGGCCCATTCCTGCATGCATATCTCCTCTAGAGCAGTGATGTTTTGGGGCTGTTGCTGGGCAACACAGACTTTCAACTCCCTCCAAAGGTTTTCTACGGGGTTGAGATCTGGAGACTAGCTAGGCCACTCCAGGATCTTGAAATACTTCTTATGAAGCCACTCCTTCATTGCCAGGGTGGTGTATTTGAGATCATTGTCATGCTGAAAGACCCAGCCACGTTTCATCTTCAATGCCCTTGCTGATGGAAGGAGGTTTGCACTCAAAATCTCACAATACATGGCCCCATTAATTCTTTCATGTACACGGATCAGTCGTCCTGTTCCCTTTGCAGAGAAACAGCCCCAAAGCATGATGTTGCCATCCCCATGCTTCACAGTAGGTATGGTGTTCTTTGGTTGCAACTCAGCATTCTCTCTCCTCCAAACACGACAAGTTGTGTTTCTACCAAACAGTTCTACTTTGGTTGCATCTGACCATATGACATTCTCCCAATCTGCTTCTGAATCATCCAAATGCTCCCTAGCATACTTCAGATGGGCCCGGACATGTATTGGCTTAAACAGGGGGACACGTCTGGCACTGCAGGATCTGAGTCCCTGGCAGCGTAGTGTGTTATTGATGGTAGCCTTTGTTACGTTGGTCCCAGCTCTCTGCAGGTCATTCACTAGGTCCCCCCGTGTGGTTCTGGGATGTTTGCTCACCGTTCTTGTGTGATCATTTTGACCCCACAGGGTGAGATCTTGCGTGGAGCCCCAGATCGAGGGAGATTATCAGTGGTCTTGTATGTCTTCCATTTTCTAATTATTGCTCCCACAGTTGATTTCTTCACACCAAGCTGCTTGCCTATTGCAGATTCAGTCTTCCCAGCCTGGTGCAGGTCTACAGTTTTGTTTCTGGTGTCCTGCAACAGCTCTTTGGTCTTCACCATAGTGGAGTTTGTTGTGTGACTGTTTGAGGTTGTGGACAGGTGTCTTTTATACTGATAACAAGTTCAAACAGGTGCCATTAATACAGGTAATGAGTGGATGACAGAGGAGCCTCTTAAAGAAGAAGATACAGGTCTGTGAGAGCCAGAAATCTTGCTTATTTGTAGGTGACCAAATACTTATTTTCCACCATAATATGCAAATAAATTCTTTCCAAATCAGACAATGTGATTGTCTGGATTTGTTTGCACATTTTGTCTCTCATAGTTGAGGTATACCTATGATGAAAATTACAGGCCTCTCTCATCTTCTTAAGTGGGAGAACATGCACAATTGGTGGCTGACTAAATACTTTTTTTCCCCACTGTATATATATTCACACAAACACACGCACACTATGAACTCTTGCACATGCTCAGTAGTAGCTGGCCCCTCAAAAAGTGTAATGGAAGTCAATTGGAAAATATTTTAATATTGCATGCTGTATCTGAATCATGAAAGTTTAATTTTTTACTTTAGTGTCCAATTACGTGTTATCACTCAATATATACAGAAGATGCATGTAAGGTTTCTAATACTTTTACTCTTGATTTATAATAGTCTCCTCTTTAGTTTAGTTTTTTGTTTATTTTTGAACTCCTTTTCAAGCCATTTCTTTCCCTATTGCTACATGTCATGTTGCATTGAAGAGCTGGCACTGACTTAGCATACCTCCAAAATCCTCCACAATGCCCATTCATTTTTAATTTTTACTGAATAAGGGTAATGGTGGGTGATTGGCTGATGTGACCTGGCAGAAACCTTGTAAAGGTTTCTTGGGTTAAAGGGACAGTATACACCAATTTTCATATAAATGCATGTGATAGACACTACTATAAAGAATAATATGCACAGATACTGATATAAACATCCAATATAAAACCTTTTAAAAACTTACTTAGAAGTGCCTAGTTTAGCACTGTTGATGAGGTTAGGCTGGAACACCCCTTGAAAGGGGCTGGAAAAAAAAAGGAAGAGCAGACCCTCCGCCCTCCGCCCTCCTCCCTTCCTTGCATATTAAAAAAAAAAAACATATACATATTTACTTAAACAAAATCTTAAATAGATGAGCAGATGAGCTTTACAAAAAGTTTAATACCTATTTATATTGCATCACATAGAAACATAGAAACATAGATATTGACGGCAGATAAGAGCCATAGGCCCAGCAAGTCTGCCCGACCTTACCTAACAGTATAAACTTATCTAGTTCGTAGGATAGCCCTATGCTTGTCCCATGCATTTTTAAAGTCCCCCACAGTGTTTGTTGCTACTACCTCTTGAGGAAGTTTATTCCATAAATCAATCACTCTTTCTGTAAAGAAGTGCTTCCTCAAATTACTCCTGAATCTACTACCCTTTAGCTTGAGCTCATGATCCCTTGTTCTTGAATTTTCCATTTTATGTAAAATACCCACAGCCTCAGTTTTACTAAACCCTTTAATGTACTTGAAAGTTGCTATCATATCACCTCTTTCCCTTCTCTCCTCTAAGCTATACATATTTAGGTCATTGAGCCTATCCTGGTAAGTTTTATTTTTTAGACCATGTACCATTTTGGTAGCCCTCCTTTGCACAGATTCAAGTTTGTTAATATCCTTCTGAAGATATGGCCTCCAGAACTGCACACAATACTCAAGATGAGGCCTAACTAATGATCTATAAAGTGGCATAAGAACCTTACTATTTCTGCTGCAAATACCTCTACCAATACATCCAAGCATTCTGCTAGCCTTACTTGCTGCATTACTACATTGTTTACTAAGTTTTAAATCATCTGAAATAATAATTCCCAAGTCCTGTTCCTCGTCTGTAACAGTCAGTAAAGTGTCATTGAGTCTGTAATTAACATTTGGATTTTTCTTCCCTAAATGCATTATTTTACACTTTGCTGTGTTAAACTTTAGATCCCAGTCGTTTGTCCAATCCTCCAATTGTTGTATATCACTTCTCATTTTGTCTACCCCCCCTGGAACATCCACTCTGTTGCAAATTTTTGTATCATCTGCAAAGAGACATACTTTCCCCTGTAGCCCTTTGCTGATATGGCAGATAAATATGTTAAACAAAACAGGCCCCAGAACTGACCCCTGAGGAACACCACTAGTAACATGTGTAGGTTTTATTTGTTTCAATGTACATATTCATTATATGGCCAAAAGTATGTGGACACCCCTATTATTGAGTTTAGGTGTTTCAGCCACACCCCTTGCTAACATTTGCATCTAATTCAGCACATTAAATCTCCATAGCCAAATACTGGCAGTATAATGGGTTGTAATGAAGCGCTCAGTGACTTTAAACATGGCACTGTTATAGAATGCCACCTTTGCCACAAAACAGTTCAAGAAATGTCTGCCCTACTAGACCTGCCCCTCTCAACTGTATGTGATATTATTGTATAGTGGAGCTATAACAGCCCAGCTACAAAGGGCTTCCATGTGAAGCATGTTGTGTGTAATCTCCTATCATCTGCAGAGTTCCAAACTGCCTCTGGAAGAAACAACACAAGAACTGTGCGTTGGAAGCTTCATGAAAAGAAGCAGCGGTACCTAAAGGGACAGTATACAACAATTTTCATATAACTGCATGTAATAGAAACTACTATAAAGAATACGATGCACAGATACTGATATACAAATCCAGTATAAAACCTTTTAAAAACTTACTTAGAAGCTTCCAGTTTAGCTATGTTTAAAAGGTTTCTGGAACACCCACTGCAAGTGGGAAATATAAGACACCCCCCTTCCTTTGCATATGAAAAGACCCTTTACACAAACAGAAGCAAGCTGGAGTAGGTCAGTATTCTCCTAAAACTTTGGGGCTTGGTTAGGAGTCTGAAAATCAGAGCAATGCTCTTTAAAAATAAGCAAAACTTACTATTTAAAAAAAACAAAAAAAACTTTATGGGCTATATAAATAGATAATCTACAAAACATTTATGCAAAGAAAAAATGAGTGTGTAATGTCCCTTTAAAGTCCCTTTCATTATTTTGGTTGAGCATGTAATTTTAAATAATGTACTTCTGTTAGCCAATTTGCTTCATTTTCTTGGTATCCTTTGTTGAAAAGAATACCTAGGTAGGCTCATGATCTGGGAGCTAGCTGCTGATTGGTGGCTGCACATATGTGCCTAATGTAATTGGCTTCCTGATGTGTTCAGCTAGAACCCAGTCATTCATTGCTGCTTCTTTATTTCTAATCAATAATAATGTAGAACATTTAAAGGGCCACTGTAAGTAAATATTTTCTATGCCTGTTACTAACTAACTACCCCAAATATGCTTTATATCAATAGCATTTCATTAACATATCTCTACCGTATATCAGAAATCTTGTCTGCAAATTTAATTGTTTTCCAAACCCACTCCGTGGGTATCCTTTGCTCTGTACCAATCCGTTTACAATACCTAGGTTTCAAAATGGCGCTTTAAACACAATTTCATTGTTTTAAGTATTTTGAACACACAGTGCTGAAAATAGTGGGCAGGATAACATGACATCATCGGGGAATAAAAGATATCACTTTTAGAACGTTATGAAACTTCGGTTTGGAGAAAATATAGGTCAGTAGGTTTTAATTAATGTTTATTAACTTTAATATATTAGTTGTTTAGCTTAAAAATTATAACAGAAAGTAATCCTTTAAATGATGCACCTTCTGCTTGCTTATAGCGACATCTGGTGGTAGCAGTTTAATTCAGCAACATATAACACCAGACAAGTAGCCAGCAGTTTATGAAATGGGTTTAAGATATAAATAATATCAACTTCAGGTTTCTATATTTCTATTAAAATAACCCTGCACAGAATAGTTCCCAATCTGCACTAAATTAAGATTACTAATTAGATCTGTTGCTGCGATGACAGCACTGGGAATCACTCCTGTAAATGTATCATTGGAAAATCTGACTGATATTCAAATCACTAATGATTATAAATATAATAAACGCTGATATGTGGATGTGCAGGCCAGAATATTTTGTTTTGGACATTCAAGGAAATTTGTTTCTTTGAATATTCGTTGGCTGCACTATTCGGTTTTCGTTTAGTTTAAAATAAAACGAAAATCAAATTTCCATTAAACATTTACATTCTTTTTCATTAAACAAATTTAAATGTTTCGAAGCTACAGGTGAAAAGTTCACCAGTAGCAATAAATACTTACCTTAACGCGGTGGAGAGGGCGCTAACCTGATACTCTTCTTGCCAGAGCCCCTGGCCCCACTAACACCTGTCTTAATGCACTTGGTTCCCAGGACGTGCACTAACTTTAATGCAGGTCCTTGGAGCCAAGCTCGCTAAGCCTCCTGTTAGCACGTGGTCGAGGGTCTGGTAAGAAGAGAATTGGGTTAGTGCGCTCTCCAGTGTGTTAAGGTAAGTATTTAACCCATTAGAGAAATGGGAATTTCGTCAGTATTTTTCATTTTCTTTCATTTTAGTTGGTGCATTTATTCGGATGTCCCATTTTCGTGCCGAATGTGCATTCGTCCGAAAACGCACAAAAAATGCACATGTCTATTAATAACATAAAGTCAACACAGCGGATCCCTTCTCTTTTAAGGCAGGCAAGGGGGGCGTGCTAATCTGACCCTCCTTTATGGAGTCCATAGCTTAAGGTTAGATCATTCCTTTATTAACCATTCCCCGGTTTTACATAACCAACACTTATATTAATACACTTTTTACTTGTGTGATTATCTTGTATCTAAGCCACTGCAGACTTCCCACTTATGCCAGTTCTTTTGACAGACTTGCATTTTAGCCAATCAGTGCTGACTCATAAATAACTCCACAGGAGTGAGCACGTCATCTATATGGCTCACATATGCTAGCACTGTCTAGGTGTGAAAAACTGTCAAAATGCACTGAGATAAGAGTTTGCCTTCAAGGACTTAGAAATTAGTATATGAGCCTACCTAGGTTTAGCTTTCAACAAAGAATATCAAGAGAACTGGCCCTTTAATTCTCCTATTAGCACATCCCTGGATTCTGTAGAAAAGGTTGGATTAGTGCCCCCCCCACGCTAAAGGAGAAGAGATCTGCCACACTTATAGGAGTCTATAAAGAAGAAGAAGATCATTAGCACGGCCCCCCAGCACGCTACAGATAAGTATTACACCTAATTTAAAGAATAGTTAGTGTATCCAATTCATTTGGATATTCATTTCCTTAAAACAAAATTAATATCTGTATTTTTGTTACAAATTGACATTCATAATGAAAAAATGCACATCCTTATAATTTACTACCCACCCCAAACATTAACTTAATACTCAGAAAGAAAATAACTTAAAAAAAACAAAAAAAACAAAGGCCCCTTCTTCATTTTTGATGATCTTGTCAGTAATTAGCATGAGAAATGGTTATCTGTGTTGCAGAATACATAAGGAAGAAAGAAAAAAGTGAGCGTAGAGCAGAATTTAGCTCCACATCTCACCTCAATACCAGCGTTGCTTATGTTAGCGGTAAACAGGTAAAACGTGTTCGTGCACGATTTCCCCATAGGAATCAATGGGGCTGAGTCGGCTGAAAAAAAACCTAACACCTGCAAAAAAGCAGCGTAAAGCTCCTAACGCAGCCCCATTGATTCCTATGGGGAAATACTTTTTATGTATACACCTAACACCCTAACATGAACCCGAGTCTAAACACCCCTAAACTTATACTTATTAACCCCTAATCTGCCGCCCCTGACATCGCCGCAACCTACTTTATATTATTAACCCCTAATCTGCCTCTCCAGACACCGCCGCCACCTACATTATATGTATGAACCCCTAATCTGCTGACCTCAACATTGCCGACACCTGCATTATATTTATTAACCCCTAATCTGCTGTCCCCAATGTCACCGCAACCTACCTACATTTATTAACCCCTAATCTGCCGCCCAAAACGTCGCCGACACTATAATAAAGTTATTAACCCCAAACCTAAGTCTAACCTTAACCCTAACACACCCATAACAAATATAATTCAAATAAATATAAATAAATATTCCTATCATTAACTAAATAATTCCTATTTAAACTAAATACTTACCTATAAAATAAACCCTAAGCTAGCTACAATATAACTAATAATTAAATTGTAGCTATCTCAGGGTTTATTTTTATTTTACAGGCAACTTTGTATTTATTTTAACTAGGTACAATAGTTATTAAATAGTTATTAACTATTTAATAACTACCTAGCTAAAATAAATACAAATTTACCTGTAAAATAAAACCTAACCTAAGTTACAATTACACCTAACACTACACTATAATTAAATTAATTCCCTACACTAACTACATTTAAATACAATTAAATACAATTATCTAAATTATGAAAAAAAACCCCACTAAATTACAGAAAATAATAAAATAATTACAATTTTTTTAAGATAATTACACCTAATCTAATCCCCCTAATAAAATAAAAAAGCCCCCCAAAATAATAAAAAGCCCTACCCTATACTAAATTACAAATAGCCCTTAAAAGGGCCTTTTGTGGGGCATTGCCCCAAAGTAATCAGCTCTATTACCTGTAAATAAAAAGACAATACCCCCCAACATTAAAACCCACCACCCACACACCCAACCCTACTCTAAAACCCACCCAATCCCCCCTTAATAAAACCTAACACTAACCCCTTGAAGATCACCCTACCTTGAGAAGTCTTCACTAGTGATGTCCCAAATAGTTCGCAGGTGAATAGCATATTCGCGTTCGCCGTGGAGGGCGAACATATGCGATGTTCGATCCGCCCCCTATTCGTCATCATTGAGTAAACTTTGACCCTGTACCTCACAGTCAGCAGACACATTACAGCCAATCAGCGGCAGACACTCCCTCCCAGACCCTCCCACCTCCTGGACAGCATCCATTTTAGATTCATTTGGAAACTGCATTTTTAGTGAGAGGAGGGACAGTGTAACTGCTGCTGATTTAATAGGGAAATCGAGAGCTAGGCTAGTGTATTCAGTGTCCACTACAGTCCTGAAGGACTCATCTGATCTCTGCTGTAAGGACAGCACCCCAAAAAGCCCTTTTTAAGGCTAGAACATCAGTCTGCTTTTTTTTTTTTTTCGTGTGTAATTTAATTGCAATTGCCTGCCTGTCAGCGTGTGTGTCAGGCTCACAGCGTATACTGTGCCCACTTGCCCAGTGCCACCACTCATATCTGGTGTAACAGTAGTGTACATTTAAAAAAAACAATACTTTTTTGACTGTGAAATAATAGCAGACAGCTGCCAGTACCCAAGATGGCCGCCGGGGAGGGTTAGAGAGCTGTTTTGGGGGGATCAGGGAGGTTGGGGGCTAAGGGGGGATGCTACACCACAGCATATGTAAATATGCTTAAAAAAATTAAAAAAAATTAAAAACCTTTTATTTTAGTACTGGCAGACTTTCTGCCAGTACTTAAGATGGCAGGGACAATTGTGGGGTGGGGGAGGGAAGGGAGCTGTTTGGGAGGGATCAGGGGGTCTGATGTGTCAGGTGGGAGGCTGATCTCTACACTAAAGCTAAAATTAACCCTGCAAGCGCCCTGCAAACTACCTAATTAACCCCTTCACTGCTAACTATAATGCACGTGTTATGCACTGCAGCATTTAGCGGCCTTCTAATTACCAGAAAGCAACACCAAAGTCATATATGTCTGCTATTTCTGAACAAAAGGGATCCCAGAGAAACATTTACAACCATTTGTGCCATAATTGCACAAGCTGTTTGTAAATTATTTCAGTGAGAAACCAAAAATTGTGAAAAATTTAACTTTTTTTTTAATTTGATCGCATTTGGTGGTGAAATGGTGGCATGAAATATACCAAAATGGGCCTAGTTCAATACTTTGGGTTGTCTACTACACTACACTTAAGCTAAAATTAACTCTACAAGCTCCCTACATGCTCCCTAATTAACTCCTTCACTGCTGGGCATAAAACACGTGTGGTGCGCAGTGGCATTTAGCAGCCTTCTAATTACCAAAAAGCAATGCCAAAGCCATATAAGTCTGCTATTTCTGAACAAAGGGGATCCCAGAGAAGCATTTACAACCATTTATGCCATAATTGCATAAGTTGTTTGTAAATAATTTCTGTGAGAAACCTAAAGTTTGTGAAAAAGTGAACAATTTATTTTTATTTGATCGCATTTGGCGGTGAAATGGTGGCATGAAATATACCAAAATGGGCCTAGATCAATACTTTGGGATGTCTTCTAAAAAAAATATATACATGTCAAGGGATATTCAAGTATTCCTGACAGATATCAGGGTTCCAATGTAACTAGTGCTCATTTTGAAAAAAAAAGTGGTTTTGAAATAGCAAAGTGCTTCTTGTATTTATTTCACTATAACTTGCAAAAAAAACAAAGAACATGTTAACATTGGGTATTTCTAAACTCAGGACAAAATTTAGAAACTATTTAGCATGGTTGTTTTTTGGTGGTTGTAGATGTGTAACAGATTTTTCAGGGCCTGCCAGGGCACAGTGTCACACCAGTGCAACTCATATCTGGTGTAACAGTAGTGTACATTAAAAAAAAAAATACAATTTTGACTGTAATAGATTGAATAGCAGTTAGTTGTCTGCAAGCGTGTGTGTCAGGCCTACAGCGTCTACTCTGCCAACTTCTGCCAGTGCACAGTGCCACTCATATCTGTTGTCACAGTAGCTTGTACGCATAGTGCCACTAATCAAAAAAAAAATGACAGGTAGAGGCAGGCCACCCCGCAGGGGCCGTCGTGGTCATGGTGCTGTGATTCCCTTTGGCCCTAGAATAATGCCCAGTGTTCAGAGGCCATGTACCCTGAACTCGAAAAGTTCTGAGGACATAGTTGACTGGCTAACACAGGACACCCAATCTTCTACAGCTTCCGCTCGGAACCTTGACGCACCATCCTCCTCCAGCTTAGCTTCAGGCACCTCTCAAGTTACCACTCACCCGCCTGCCGCCACCACCAACACTAGCACCACAGCCGCTTCACTTGATCTGTCAGAGGAGTTATTTACACATCAGTTGGAAGAAATGAGTGATGTGCAAGCATTATTGCCAGAGGATGTAGATAACAGGGATATGTCTCAGTCAGGCAACATTACACACATGGATGATGATGATGATGTTGTACCCGCTGCGGGAGTTTGGTCTGTCACTGTGAAGCGGGCGTAACCCTTACACTACCTGATCGATACAACATCATACCTGATGTTTTAAAGCACGTTATTCCAAACAATTTAGGAATGTTAGGTGATTTATGCCCTTTATGGATTAAAACCAGACTCTGCATCAACTATGTAATTTTCCATGGGAGTTTTGCCATGGATCCCCCTCTGGCACAACACAGTCCAGGTGTTAGTCCCCTTGAAACAACTTTTCCATCACTATTGTGGCCAGAAAGAGTCCCTGTGGGTTTTAAAATTTGCCTACCCATTGAAGTCAATGGCGGTTCACCCGGTTCGCCGGTTCGCAAACTTTTGCGGAAGTTCACTTTCGCAGTTCGCGAGCCCAAATTTTTATGTTTGCGACATCACTAGTCTTCACCCAGCCGGGCCAAAGTCCTCAACGAAGCCGGGCGAAGTGGTCGTCAAGAGGGTCAGAAGTTTTCATCGAAGTCGGCTAGAAGTCCTCCAGAGGGGCAGAAGTCTTCATCCAGAAAGAATCTTCTATCTTCATTCATCCGGAGCGGAGCGGGTCCATCTTCAAGACATCAGACACGGAGCATCCTCTTCAAATGAAGTCCAACTGAAAAATGAAGGTTCCTTTAAATGACGTCATCCAAGATGGCGTCCCTTGAATTCCGATTGGCTGATAGAATTCTATCAGCCAATTGGAATTAAGGTAGGAAAAATCCTATTGGCTGATTGGATCAGCCAATAGTATGGAAGTTCAATCCTATTGGCTGATTGGATCAGCCAATAGGATGGAAGTTCAATCCTATTGGCTGATTGGATCAGCCAATAGGATGGAAGTTCAATCCTATTGGCTGATTGGATCAGCCAATAGGATTGAAGTTCAATCCTATTGGCTGATTGCATCAGCCAATAGGATTTTTCCTATATTAATTCTGATTGGCTGATAGAATTCTATCAGCCAATCGGAATTCAAGGGAAGCCACCTTGGATGACGTCATTTAAATGAACCTTCATTCTTCAGTTGGACTTCGAGTTTTATGTTACAGTGTTAGCCCATAAAACTCTTAACTACTGACTTTTAAATGCGGTACCAGTCTTGACAGGAGAGGCTTTACCGCTCTCTTTTTTGCAGACTCGTAATACCAGCGTTATGCAAGTCCCATTGAAAATATAGGATACGCAATTTATGTAAGTGGATTTGCGGTATTAACGAGTCTGGACAAAAAAGAGCCTGTCATTTCAAGACTCGCAATAACAGCGTTAGGAAAAAAGCAGCGTTAGGACCCCTTAACGCTGCTTTTTAACCCCAACACAAGACTCGTAATCTAGGTCTAAGTCTTTCTTTAATGACTTTGTTTAAAAAATTACATTGAGAACCGGAAAAAAAAAGCAGGTGAGCGAAAACACAAATGGCTTACGCGTTTCGGCTGAGCGCCGTATTCATAGCCAACAGCGCTATGTTTGACACAAACTTAAAAAGGCAATACTTGCATATCATTGGATAAAAACAGAAAGCATCCATCAAGCTGTTAGCCTGTCAGCGGCACTGAAGTAACAAACTGCACAGGTGAAATGAAAATTTGCAAAACAAACAACCTGATTATACAATAGTTACATATTGTTAAGAGTTGTATACAAAAAGAACTAAAAAAATTACAGGTTAAGAATACAGCCATATTCAGGATGGTAGATAATAAAGCAGGGATAGAAGTGCTAATAAGCAGATAGATATTGGAAACAACCACCTCAAATATTGAAACATAATTTAAAGGTAGACCATATTGTATACGAAAAAACCTGTAATGGAGCATATATCGCAGAGGGCCAATACATTATTCCCAAAAATAATCAAATCATACTTGGATTTTAACCCATTCGGAATCCTAGTTCCCAATTTGAAAATCCAAAACATTTCGCGTTTGGCCAGAAGTAAATCTACATGACCTCCTCATTTTTGGGGTTTCACCTATTCAACAGCACACCATTTAAAAGTGTCTAATTTGGAATTATGCTTTGTCGCAAAATATTGGACTAGTGGAGTGGATAGACAGCCCATAATGATAGTGGAGAGATGTTCCCAAATTCTGGAGTTTATGTCTCTACTAGTGAGACCTACGTATTGGATATCACATTGGGTGCAATTAATTAAATATATTACTCTGAAGGAGGTGCAATTCATACACAACTTGATGTCATATGTGGCTCCACTCACTGAAGATTTAAACATTGTGGTGACATTAAAAAAGTCACAGGGTTTCAATCTTCTATACCGCATCTAAACGTGCCTAGATGCCCAAGCCATGAGCTAGTAGGTTCAATATTGGACTTGAGTTGTGTGTTTCAATGAAACATGTGATGTGGTATCTTTACAAATGTTACACCATGAGGCTGATGATGTAGCCAGAGGTAAATATTTCAAAAGCACATCCAGATTTAATCCTATACAGAGTAGGGGCAGTACCCTGGAGACATTTCACAAAAGAGTGGAGTTAGATCTGGTTGCCTTAAAACAAGCTCACAATTTATATCGGCCTAACCTGACCAAATCTCAAAGAGAGGCCCTAAAAAGTTTAGAGCAGAATAAAGCATTGGTCATACGTCCGGCCGACAATGGTGGGTCTGTTGTGGAAATGGATCAGACACAATATGTCGCAGAATCGTTGCGCCAAATGAATAATACCAATGACTATTCTGTTCTGAAAAAATATCCGACTTCCCAATTTAGAAGTGAGTAGTTGAGCGTTTTGGATGGTGTGCTATTGAAAAGGTGAAACCCCAAAAATGAGGTGGTGATGTAGATTTACTTCTGGCCAAAAGCGAAATGTTTTGGATTTTCAAATTGGGAACAAGGATTCTGAATGGGTTAAACTCCAAGTATGATTTGATTAATTTTTGGGAATGATGTATATGCCCTCTGCGATCTATGCTCTATTACAAGTTTGTTCGGATACAATATGATCTACCTTTAAATTATGTTTCAATATTTGAGGTAGTTGTTTCCCATATCTATCTGCTTATTAACATTTCCATCCCTGCTTTATTTTCTACCATCCTGAATATGGCTGTATTCTTAACCTGTAATTTCTTAGTTCTTTTTGTATACAACTCTTAACAATATGTATTTACACGTACATTGTAACTATTGTGTAATCATGTTGTTTGTTTTGCAAATTTTCATTTCACCTGTGCAGTTTGTTACTTCAGTGCCGCTGATGGGCTTACAGCTTGATGGGCGTTTTCTGTTTTTATCCAATGATATGCAAGTATTGCCTTTTTAAGTTTGTGTCAAACATAGCGCTGTAGGCTATGAATATGGTGCTCAGCCGAAACGCGTAAGCCATTTGTGTTTTCGCTCAACAGCTTTTTTGTTCCGGTTCTCCATGTAACATTTTTTAATCAAAGTCATTAGAGAAAGAATTACTTTTAACTCTACAAGCTCTCCGATCCTTTCTTCTTTTTGAATCTACTACCACCAGAAAGATTGCTTGTTGCACTAACCTCCACTACAGAGCCTGTACCTGACGTCATGCATGATGGGACTATCCATTGCAGCTGATGGGATTGCACGCCGAGAGCGCAAGAGTAACTGACATAGTCGGCTTAGCAACATTTGGTTGTATCCGGATCTCTGCACATTGGCTATACGGTGACCTGGTATAATTTATATGCAGCAAGTCCAATACCCATTTTCAGCAGCAGTGTTTTTGGAGGAAGCCTATTTAGGCATGTTTTTTTATTTGGGTACATTAGGTTTAAGTGGCTCACATATAGTGGATCACATATGAAATGAGCTGTTTGTTTTTTGGAACACACACGTTTCTCCATATTTCTTTTCTAGTGTCTTTATTGGATACTACTGGTGGTATCCGAAAAACTTGGGTGTCCATTTAAACTAAGAGTCTGTGCATTTAACATGGAGGTAACCTGTCAAGATGAACAGTCTTTTTTCTTGTTAATGCCTGCCATGGCACGCTGTCACAACTCACAGGATTGTGATAAGATTTTCTCGGATGATAAAAAAATCTTATCACTCAGTACCCTTTTTGAAAACATGGAAAATGTATTACTCAAAGAGTTGAAAATTCAATGGGACATTTGGACATTTGAAAAATATATAGCGGTTGGCATGATACCAATGGAACTTAGAATCTTTAAATTTCCAACTTTTGAAGTAGATATGAATATTGACAAAGAGTTTATATGTACCTGGAATGATATTCTATCAGAATGTTCCTCTCATTTAATGCTCATGTTGGTTAACCACAGAATCCAATGTTTAAATAAGGTTAAAATGGAAATAGATGGCTTGCAGGTGGAACTGAATACAAGAAGTACTGAGTTGCAGTTTGCAAAATTTGATGGCATACTCAAAAATTCAGTGGCACAGAGCAAGTCAGCTATAATGGAAAGTAAACATGTGGGGCGCGATCCGATATAGATCGCAGTTTGCGGCGCAAGCGAGGGAACCGGCGTCGCCCGCAGTTTCAGCTCGCAACTCGAGCTATCCCATATAAGTCGCCGTCAGATGCTAACGTGCCATAAGTCTGACAAACCAGCGATGTCCAGAAATCTGCGTAAGTACAAATTTCTGGCGTCGCCAGTGACTTGCGGCACGTCAGAAACTGCCGGCGCCTATAAAACCTGACTAAAGTCTAAAACACCCGCACTGTCTAACACGCCTCCCTAACATAGCCCGACAAGTCTAACACGCCTCCCTAACATAGCCCGCACTGTCTAACCCTCTATCCGCTATCCCCCCTCACTATCCTAACAATAAAAAAGCTATTAACCCCTAAACCGCCGCTCCCGTACCCCGCCGCAACCTAATAAAGTTATTAACCCCTAAACCGCCGCTCCCGTACCCCGCCGCCAGCTATATTATATCTATAACCCCCTAAAGTGAGCCCCTAACACCGCCGCCATCTATATTACAATTATTAACCCCCAATGTAAGCCCCTTACACCGCCGCCATCTCTATTAAAATGATTAACCCCTAATTTAATCTACCTACCCCGCCGCCAGCTATATTATCTATATTAACCCTAAGTATATTATAGTTAATATAGGTATTACATTATATATATTAACTATATTAACCCTAATTATATTAGGGTTAATATAGTTAATATAGTTACTATAGTATTTATATTAACTATATTAACTCTATCTAACCCTAACACCCCTAACTAAATTTATATTAAATTAATCTAATTCATTTATAAACTAAAATATTCCTATTTAAATCTAAATACTTACCTATAAAATAAACCCTAAGATAGCTACAATATAATTAATAATTACATTGTAGCTATGTTAGGGTTAATATTTATTTTACAGGTAAATTGTTAATTATTTTAACTAGGTATAATAGCTATTAAATAGTTATTAACTATTTAATATCTACCTAGTTAAAATAATTACCCAATTACCTGTAAAATAAATCCTAACCTAAGTTACAAATACAACTACACTATCAATAAATTAAATCAACTACAAACATCTATCTAAAAATACAATTAAATTAAATTAACTAAACTAAATTACAAAAAAAAACAAACACTAAATTACAAAAAATAAAAAAAGATTACAAGATTTTTAAGCTAATTACACCTATTCTAAGCCCCCTAATAAAATAATAAACCCCCAAAATAAAAAAAATGCCCTGCCCTATTCTAAATTAAACAAATTTCAAAGCTCTTTACCTTACCAGCCCTTAAAAGGGCCTTTTGTGGGGCATGCCCCAAAGAATTCAGCTCTTTTGCATACAAATACAATACCCCCCCCCCCATTACAACCCACCACCCACATACCCCTATTCTAAAACCACCCAAACCCCCCTTAAAAAAGCCTAACACTACCCCCCTGAAGATCTCCCTACCTTGTCTTCACCACACCGGGCCGAACTCCTGATCCGATCCGGGCGATGCCTTCCTCCAAGCGGCAAAGAAGAATTCTTCCTCCGGCGATGTCTTCCTCCAAGCGGCAAAGAAGAATTCTTCCTCCGGCGACGTCTTCCTCCAAGCGGCAGCAAAGTCTTCATTCTTCCGGCGGCATCTTCAATCTTCTTTCTTCGCTCCGCCGCTGCGGAGCATCCATCCCGGCCGACTACTGAACTTGGAATGAGGTACCTTTAAATGACGTCATCCAAGATGGCGTCCGCCGAATTCCGATTGGCTGATAGGATTCTATCAGCCAATCGGAATTAAGTTAAAAAAATCTGATTGGCTAATTGAATCAGCTAATCAGATTCAAGTTCAATCCGATTGGCTGATCCAATCAGCCAATCAGATTGAGCTCGCATTCTATTGGCTGATCGGATCGACCCCGTGAAATTTATGAGAGATAAATCTGATTATGCAAGTAATGCTGTCATTTGGAATCGAAAGAAACTACAAGAGTTTAGACAAAATCAACCTTTTTATAAGAAAATCAAAAACAAAAAAGGTAATAAGGGACGCAGAAATAGAAATACTAAATCTGTGTCCTTTTCAGACAGGGAGACTGACTATTCCTCAGATGACAGTAAGACAACAACCAATAGTGTACAGACTGCAAACAGACCAGGTATATTAAGAAACTCCGTTGACGATACTACTATCAATACTACTAAACTGTAAGTAGTGAAGCAGTAGTTAGGCCCAAAATTAAAACAACCCAGAATGGTCATCAATCTAACACTGCTACCCTCATTCATAACACCTCTGGAGATAATGCTGAATTACAACAGATTTTCCATTGGACTAGGATCCAACGGGAGAGGGCACAGCAAATACAGGCACACTGATTGTATCCCACACACAGGACAGATATCTGCTTCGGGGGAATCGTCCCCAAAGCAAATACAAATAGCTAATGTAATCAACTTGTCTAGCATTACATTGACATCTGACCAAGTACAACTCCTTAGTCTAGGCTTAGGATTTGCTCCCACGACCATTATTAATCATTTTGTTAGAAATGTTACACTTAGAAAACATTTTGGTGATAAAGAATTTAACACTGATACTGACCATATTTCTTTTACTAATCCACACTTGAAGGTGTCAGATATTGTACATTTCAACGAAACATGTGATGTGGTATCTTTACAAATGTTACACCATGAGGCTGATACAGAGTCTAATGATGTAGCCAGAGGTAAATTTTTCAAAAGTACATCCATGTGTTATCTTATACAGAGTAGGGGCAGTACCCTGGAGACATTTTACAAAAGAGTGGAGTTAGATCTGGTTGCCTTAAAACAAGCTGACAATTTATATCGGCCTAACCTGACCAAATCTCAAAGAGAGGCCCTAAAAAGTTTAGAGCAGAATAAAGCATTGGTCATACGCCCGGCCGACAAAGGTGGGTCGGTCGTGGTAATGGATCGGACACAATATGTCGCAGAATCATTGCGCCAATTGAATAATACCAATGACTATACTGTTCTAAAAAAAGATCCGACTTCCCAATTTAGAAGTGAGTTGTTGAGCATTTTGTATTTTCAACACTGCTTTTTGGATACCAACACGGCACATTTCATGAATGTTAAATCCCCCAAAACCCTGTGGTATCACCACCTTCCGATGGTTCACAAATCGCTTACTCAAGTTCAGGGTTGTCCGATAATCAGTGGAATTGACTCACTCCTTGAACATACCTTACAATGGTTAGACTCCTTGCTGCAGCCTATGGTAAGATCACTGGTATCATACATATGAGATACAAAGCATGTTTTGAACTTTATACAGGAATTTTCGCTGCATCACTGTATTCTTGCATACCTCATAATAAAGGTATTGAGGCTATATGCTTTTTCTTGAAACATTATACATACTTCTTCTCAGAGTTTCAGGATTACATTGTTAGAGTCACTCTGTTCCTTTTAACCCATAATTCTTTCAGGTTTGAAAAGGATTTCTATCTCCAAAGATGCGGGACGGCTATGGGGGCTAAATTTACCCCTTTGAAGATAGAAATCCCTTCAGACCATATCTAGGTTTAAATAAACGTTTCATAGATGACCTCTTGTTTATGTGGTTGGGCCCCATTGATTTGATTCAGCCTTTCATAGATTATCTAAACAATAACGATTCAGATCTGCGGTTCACATTTGGGTACAATAAAATACAAATTCATTATTTGGATCTTACTCTCCAAGGAGGAGATAATGGCAAAATTGTTTTAAGGATGTACCGCAAGCCTATATCGGGGAACACCCTTTTACATGCCTCCAGTTGCCACCCTCCGCATGTCTCCTTTGCTGTTGCCAAGGGACAATTTACCAGAGTCAAACGTAATTGCAGTGACCCTGTTGATTATTTGACCGAGGCCGATGAATTGGAACGTAGACTCAGGGCCAGAAAGTATCCCCCAAAGGACATTAAGAGGGCCAGAAATGAAGTACATAAACTATCAAGGGAGACTTTACTGAGAGATAAATATATTCCAAATACTCGGTCAAACTTTGATGGGGTACACTTAGTTACCAGTTATAGCACCCAATATAAACAAATTTGTGCTATTGTTAAAAAACATTTCTCTATTCTAGGGGCAGATGATGGCCTATGTTCTGTAGTAAAGAACAGCATTAGATGCTCCTATAGAAAGAGCCGAACTCTGGGGTCCATTCTATCTCCTACACAACTCAAGTCCAATATTAAGCCTACTAGCTCATGGATTAGGCATCTAGGCATGTTTAGATGCGGGCATAGATGTAAACCCTGTGACTTTGTTAACGTCACCTTTTAAAATAAAAAACCTAACATTACAGTAAAAATAAAAAATAAACCTAAGATTACGTTAAAAAAAAGAAAATCTAATATTACAAAAATTCAAAAAATCTAAGATTACAAAAAAATAATAAACCAAATTATCCAAAATAAAAAAAATTAAACCTAATCTAATACCCCTATAAAAACAAAAAAGTCACCCCAAAATAAAAACACCCCTTAATCTAACACAAATACCAATAGCCCTTTTGTAGAGCATTGCCCTAAATTTTACAGCTCTTTTACTTTTAAAAATTACAAATTACCCCCTAAAAGTAAAACCTTCACCCACCCAAACCCCCCCCCCCAAAAAAAAACTAACTCTAAAAAAACCTAAGCTACCCATTGCCCCTAAAGGGTCATTTGCATGGGCATTGCCCTTAAAGGGCAATCAGCTTTTTTGCTACCTATTAAAAAAAAAAAAGCCCTAATCTAAAAAAAAATATATATATATTTAACCCCGAAATTGGTACTCACTATTCCTGAAGTCCGGCGGTGAAGGTCTTCTTCCAGGTGACTCCATCTTCATCCAGCGCATGGCCATCTTCTTTCTTCATCCCGGTGGTGCGGAGCGGAGCTTGTTCGCCTGCAGTGCGGACATCCAACGCAGAGCTTCCTCTTCATGAGATCTCCGCCGCACACTGAAGATTGAGTGCAAGGTACCCATTTTATATTGGGGTACCTTGTATTCCTATTGGCGGAAATTTTAAAACCAGCCAATAGGATGAGTGCTGTTTAAATCCTATTGGCTGTTATTTTTTTTAAGGAGATAGTCTTTTTTTATTTTCGGTAATGGTAGTTTATTTGGGGTTAGGTAGGGGGTGTTAGGTTAGGGGGCTTAGTGATTAGATTGATACTTTGTGTTGTGGGGGGTTGGTGGTTAAGGGGTTAATAGTGTAATTAGGTAGTTGGCGTTGAGGGGGGTTAGTGGTTTAGGGGTTAATACTTTAATTAGGTTATTTGCATTGTGGGTGAATGTGTCAGGTGGGAGGCTGATCTCTAAACTAAAGCTTAAATTAACCCTGCAAGCTACCTAATTAACCCTGCTGGGCATTAACTGCTGGGCATAAAACAAGTGTGATGCGCAGCGTCATTTAGCAGCCTTCTAATTACCAAAAAGCAACACCAAAACCATATCAGTCTGCTATTTATGAACAAAGGGGGCCACAGAGAAGCCTTTACAACCGTTGTGCCATAATTGCACAAGCTGTTTGTAAATAATTTCAGTGAGAAACCTAAAATTGTGAAAATGTAACAATTTTTTTTTATTTGATCGCATTTGGCGGTGAAATGGTGGCATGAAATATACCAAATTGGCCTAGATCAATACTTTGGGGTGTCTACTACACTACACTAAAGCTAAAATTAACCCTTCCATGCCCCCTTATTAACCCCTTCACTGCTGGGCATAATACACGTGTGGTGCGCAGCGGCATTTAGCGGCCTTCTAATTACCAAAAAGCAACACCAAAGCCATATAAGTCTGTTACTTCTGAACAAAGATCGCACAAGCTGTTTGTAAATAATTTCAGTGAGAAACCTAAACACCTAGATTTAGAGTTCTGCATTAGCCTTAAAAAGCAGCGTTAAGGGGTCCTAACGCTGCTTTTTAACGCCCGCTGGTATTTAGAGTCAGGCAGGAAAGGGTCTACCGCTCACTTTTTTTTCCGTGACTCGAGGCTACCGCAAATCCCCTTACGTCAATTGCGTATCCTATCTTTTCTATGGGATTTGCCTAATGCCGGTATTACGAGTCTTGGAAGAAGTGAGCGGTACAGCCTCTACCGCCAAGACTCCAACCGCAAAAAAAATCAGTAGTTAAGAGTTTTATGGGCTAACGCCGGAACATAAAGCTCTTAACTACAGTGCTATAAAGTACACTAACACCCATAAAATACCTATGAACCCCTAAACCGAGGCCCCCCCACATCGCAAACCCTATAATAATTTTTTTAACCCCTAATCTTCCGACTGGACATCGCCAGCACCTACATTATCCCTATGAACCCCTAATCTGCTTCCCCTAACATCACCGACACCTATATTATATTTATTACCCCCTAATCTGCCCCCCCCAACCTTGCCGCCACCTACCTACACTTATTAACCCCTAATCTGCCGACCGGACATCGCAGCCACAATAATAAATGTATTAACCCCTAAACCGCTGCACTCCCGCCTCGCAAACACTATAATACATTTTATTAACCCCTAATCTGCCCCCCCACGTTGCCGCCACCTACCTACAATTATTAACCCCTAATCTCCCGCCCCAACGTCACTGCTACTATCATAAAGTTATTAACCCCTAAACCTAAGTCTAACCCTAAACCTAACACCCCCCTATGTTAAATATAATTTAAATAACACAAAATAAATTTACTATCATTAACTAAATTATTCCTATTTAAAACTAAATACTTACCTATAAAATAAACACTAATATAGCTACAATATAACTAATAGTTACATTGTAGCTATTTTAGGATTAATATTTATTTTACAGGCAACTTTGTATTTATTTTAACTAGGTACAATAGCTATTAAATAGTTATTAACTATTTAATAGCTACCTAGTTAAAATAATTACAAAATTACCTGTAAAATAAATCCTAACCTAAGTTACAAATACACCTAACACTACACTATCAATAAATTAATTAAATAAATTAACTACAATTATCTAAACTAAAATACAATTCAATAAACTAAACTATAGTACAACCCCCCCCCCACTAAATTACAAAAAATAAAAAAATCTTACAAGAATTTTAATCTAATTACACCTAATCTAAGCCCCCTAATAAAATAAAAAAGCCCCCCAAAATAATAAAATTCCCTACCCTATACTAAATTACAAAGTAATCAGCTCTTTTACCAGCCCTTAAAAGGGCTTTTTGCGGGGCATTGCCCCAAAGTAATCAGCTCTTTTACCTGTAAAAAAATACAACCCCCCCAACATTACAACCCACCACCCACACACCCCTACTCTAAAACCCACCCGACCCCCCCCTTAAAAAAAATAACACTACCCCCCTGAAGATCACCCTACCTTGAGTCGTCTTCAGCCAGCCAGCCACCAATGGCACAGAAGAGGACATCCGGAGTGGCAGAAGTCTTCATCCGATCGGGGCAGAAGAGGTCCTCCAAGCGGGAGATGTCTTCATCCAAGCGGCATCTTCTATTTTCAATCAACCAGAGCGGAGTCATCTTGAATCCAGCCTATGCAGAGCCATCCTCTTCTTCCGAAGTCCTAAGGCCGAATGAAGGTTCCTTTAAATGACGTCATCCAAGATGACGTCCTTCGAATTCTGATTGGCTGATTCTATCAGCCAATCTGAATTAAGGTAGGAAAATCCAATTGGTTGATTCAATCAGCCAATCAGATTGAAGTTTAATCCGATTGGCTGATTGGATGAGCCAATAGAATGCGAGGTCAATTTTTTTTTCCAGCAGATTCTGCCCCATTGTTTCCTATGGGGAAATCATGCACAAGCACGTTTTTCCAGCTTACCGCTACCGTAAGCAGCGCTGGTATTGAGGGTTGAAGTGGAGCTAAATTTGGCTCAACGCTCACTTTTCTGAGGCTAACGCAGCCATTCAGAATACCAGCGTTGTCTTAAGGGTGCGCTGAAAAAAAAAGGCTTGTTAGCACCGCAGGTCTTTACCGACAAAAACTCCAAATCTAGGCAAAAGTTAGTGAAAAAGTTTGTGAAAAAGTGAACAATTTTTTTTATTTGATTGCATTTGGCGGTGAAATGGTGGCATAAAATATACCAAAATGGGCCTATATTAATACTTTGGGTTGTCTACTAAAAACAATTATGTACATGTCAAGGGATATTCAGGGATTCCGGAAAGATATCAGTGTTACAATGTAACTATCGCTAATTTTGAAAAAAAAAAAAAATGGTTTGGAAATAGCAAAGTGCTACTTGTATTTATTGCCCTATAACTTGCAAAAAAAGCAAAGAACATGTAAACATTGGGTATTTCTAAACTCAGGACAAAATTTAGAAACTATTTATTTTGGTTGTTTTTTGGTGGTTGTAGATGTGTAATAGATTTTTGGGGTTAAAGTTAGAAAAAGTGTGTTTTTTTTCCCAATTATTTTTATAGTAAATTATAAGATATGAGAAAAACAGTATATAATATGTGTGAGTACAGTAAATGAGTAAGAGGAAAATTACAGCTAAACACAAACACCGCAAAAATGTAAGAATAGCCATGGTCCCAAACGGTCAGAAAATGAAAAATTGCTGTGGTCCTTAAGGGGTTAATAATACATACAGTATAAGCAAAAAACACATTTAATTAATTAATTAGTTTTAAGGTTTGCTAACAAAGTAACAGTGGCTATCCTTGTCTACTCTAGTAACAAGTCTGGAATGGTTCTAAATTCCTACAAAGGAAGTGGAGGGGCAGTTTGACTATTTAAAAACAATTGCAGCAAACAATCTGTTAATTTATTTAAAAAGCTTCCCCACTTTGCTGTTATGTTATTTTGTTGCAACACTCTAGAAAAAAAATCTTATAATTAAAATGTATGTTCTGCTAATGATACTGTAATATTCCTAATCAGAAATGCAGATTAAACTTCCTGCTTTAATAATCTTTCGGTCAGGGTGTACCAGTGCATATAACTAATCTAATACTGCTCCATGGAGCAGGCTGGAGCTGCACGTACAGGTAAAGTTAGACAATATCCCAATGAGAATCTTAGATCTGAGTGACAGGACATGCCAGCCAATGAGACAATCTCAGACCTGAGTGACAGGATAAACCAACCAATGTGAGATGATGTAACTCACATGTTGTCCAGAGTAAGAAGATTTATGGGAGTTCTCAAGGTGAATTAATCAGTTACTGCTCAGAAGGTATTCTGATAATCTAAGGGTCTGCACCAGACTTCCAACCTGCATGCAGTGAAGTGGAGATAAAATATGTTTTAAAAAAGCCACACTACTGCTTTCTAAGTATTGCTAAGTATAACAGTAACAAATTTAGACCCACCATAAATAACAGTTAATAATGTAGACCCACCATAAATATAGAGCAATAATAAATAACTGTACTTTGTAGCTCATGCGCCCTGCTAAATCTTTATGGCAGTGAAGGGGTTTAACATACCAGTTTGAAATTTTGATCTGAATAACTATCATAAAGTCATGAATAAATACATTCTCACCCACTTCTTTACAATCCCCAATACATTCAATAAAAATGCACACATTTTATAGTAAAAAAAAAAAACTGACAAATTATACACAAGAAATAAAAAATGAAACCTTGCTTATTGCCCCTGGGCCATGTTGGACACTCACATTCCCTTTAACTTGATTGATGGCAGTTAGGGCAATCACATGATGTCTTGTTGCAGTGTCTTCTGGTCAAAGAACAGGGGCTCTCACCTCCAGCTTTTAGAGCTGTCTCCTCACTTATGATGAACTTGCCGCAGCTCCAGTTTCTCTGCCCAGTATAGTGCAGATTTTATCAAATGGTGGCTAGGTAAGGCAAGGCAGAAGTTAAAAGCAGGAAAGCTGCGGCCTCTTTCATACATTGTACATGCTTCAAAAGAGCTCAACAAATATCTTAAAAAAATGAAAAAAGATATATATGTATATATACACACATATATATATATGTACAAACATAACATGACCAATAATATTCAGGTTACGACACTCTTATAAGCACTTAAGAAACCATCCACAAATTTAAGATATAACTTTTTTCATATTTAATATTTTTAGTTTTGCATTAAGCAACATATCTAATACTGATACCAAACTTGCATATCCAGAATATTTTTCAGGAGAGGGGGAGTGTCATGAAACCTCATGATTTCAGGGTATCATGGCTTAATTATTTTCTCTCTGTGTCCAGGCATTTTAATGTTTGCTTTTAACAACTTTTTAACATAGGCCATAACTCTAAAATTTAATCATATGGGACCGCTGATTCTTACTACTTACGCATGGTTGAACAAGATATGGGGGGCAATTCAGTCTTCCCACTACAGTGATCTTTATGTCACTTGATGACCAAATATGACAGACGTCATGTTTGGTATCAAAATATCCCTTGTGATATTACAATGGAATTGCTTATAGGTGTATGATTACTGTATATACATAACTAGAATTATAAGGCATCTAGTTACTTCAGCCAGGGCAATTTTGTTTATGACCTGCCATAAAAAGGGGTGGCTACCTTCCTTGTCCACTCTGGAGGGGCCTGGTCAGAAACCTGACCTCAGGAAAAAATGTATTTAATGGTGAATTCAGCAAAATATTGCTTTTACATGGGAAGCTAAAATAGAGTGTCTGACCATTCAGGTTTTGTTATTTTTTTCACCTTTTTTATTTTGCTTTGTTCTGATTTTCAGCTATTGATGTGCTCTCTCAAACTTCACACATTTCCCTTTTCCTCTTTCTAACCCTCATCTCCTCACAGCAACATCACAGCACTTCCAATTACTCTCCCCCATCTAACCCTCATGCCAAACTCCAAATAAGCATTATGTCACTACAAGATCTCTCAAGCTCTGTCAAACCTCTGCTATCTTCCATCTTCTCCTTTTCCTGCCCTGACCAATTTATCTGTCACTACAGCTCCACTCTTACATCAGTCCTTAACAATTTGGCACCTCCTAGCATAGCTCGCAAATCACACGCAAGTCCACAGCCCTGGCATACTGGTCTGACACACTTCCTCTGCAGATGTTCCTGCACTGCTGAGTGACATTAGAGAAAGTCTCTGGCCTAGATTACAAGTGAAGCACTAAATTATTATGCTCCCGCAAACTGGCAAAAACAAGTGGCTGGTTATTGCTATCATGACCATTTGTAATCTAGCCCTCTGTGTTTTGCTTTCTTCACTACAAGTACGTCTTGAACTCTTATTCTTCTGCCCCCATAACCTCTTTAAGCATAATTACTTCTCTACTATTATCTCTAATCTTTCTTCAAACCCTAAAACGTCCGTTCTCAACTTTCAATATCCTTCTACACCCTCTCCCTACCTCCTATTATCACATTTCTCTCAGCTCAAGATTTTTCCAGCCACTTCAACAACAAAATTGACTCCATTAGAAATTAAAGGGATAGTCTAGTCAAAATTAAACTTTCTTGATTCAGATTGAGGCTACATTTAGAAACCAATCAGCAAGGGCTACCCAAGGGCTGAACCAAAAATGGGCTCGCTCCTAAGCTTACATTCATGATTTTTTCTAATAAAGATACCAAGAGAACAAAGAAAATTGATAATAGGAGTAAGTTAGAAGGTTTCTTAAAATTGCATGTTAAATATTGTGTTTGCGTTAACGTATACACCCATAGACTTCAATGGAGAATAAAAAGTGTAAAAAACCAAACACCCATACGCGCGTAATACTGATTGCGTTTAATCAAGTGTACTAACCCGACATGAAATATTAATATTTCACATTCCCGTGTTTTTCATCTAACATAATATTTTCTTTTATTGATAAATACATATTTCTACACATATCTGATGGTATTTTGTTAAAATATATATGTATTCCTATATTTATAGATTATTATATATACAGGGAGTGCAGAATTATTAGGCAAGTTGTATTTTTGAGGATTAATTTTATTATTGAACAACAACCATGTTCTCAATGAACCCAAAAACCTCATTAATATCAAAGCTGAATAGTTTTGGAAGTAGTTTTTAGTTTGTTTTTAGTTATAGCTATTTTAGGGGGATATCTGTGTGTGCAGGTGACTATTACTGTGCATAATTATTAGGCAACTTAACAAAAAACAAATATATACCCATTTCAATTATTTATTTTTACCAGTGAAACCAATATAACATCTCAACATTCACAAATATACATTTCTGACATTCAAAAACAAAACAAAAACAAATCAGTGACCAATATAGCCACCTTTCTTTGCAAGGACACTCAAAAGCCTGCCATCCATGGATTCTGTCAGTGTTTTGATCTGTTCACCATCAACATTGCGTGCAGCAGCAACCACAGCCTCCCAGACACTGTTCAGAGAGGTGTACTGTTTTCCCTCCTTGTAAATCTCACATTTGATGATGGACCACAGGTTCTCAAAGGGGTTCAGATCAGGTGAACAAGGAGGCCATGTCATTAGATTTTCTTCTTTTATACCCTTTCTTGCCAGCCATGCTGTGGAGTACTTGGACGCGTGTGATGGAGCATTGTCCTGCATGAAAATCATGTTTTTCTTGAAGGATGCAGACTTCTTCCTGTACCCCTGCTTGAAGAAGGTGTCTTCCAGAAACTGGCAGTAGGACTGGGAGTTGAGCTTGACTCCATCCTCAACCCGAAAAGGCCCCACAAGCTCATCTTTGATGATACCAGCCCAAACCAGTACTCCACCTCCACCTTGCTGGCGTCTGAGTCGGACTGGAGCTCTCTGCCCTTTACCAATCTAGCCACGGGCCCACCAATCTGGCCCATCAAGACTCACTCTCATTTCATCAGTCCATAAAACCTTAGAAAAATCAGTCTTGAGATATTTCTTGGCCCAGTCTTGACGTTTCAGCTTGTGTGTCTTGTTCAGTGGTGGTCGTCTTTCAGCCTTTCTTACCTTGGCCATGTCTCTGAGTATTGCACACCTTGTGCTTTTGGGCACTCCAGTGATGTTGCAGCTCTGAAATATGGCCAAACTGGTGGCAAGTGGCATCTTGGCAGCTGCACGCTTGACTTTTCTCAGTTCATGGGCAGTTACTTTGCGCCTTGGTTTTTCCACACGCTTCTTGCGACCCTGTTGACTATTTTGAATGAAACGCTTGATTGTTCGATGATCACGCTTCAGAAGCTTTGCAATTTTAAGAGTGCTGCATCCCTCTGCAAGATATCTCACTATTTTTGACTTTTCTGAGCCTGTCAAGTCCTTCTTTTGACCCATTTTGCCAAAGGAAAGGAAGTTGCCTAATAATTATGCACACCTGATATAGGGTGTTGATGTCATTAGACCACACCCCTTCTCATTACAGAGATGCACATCACCTAATATGCTTAATTGGTAGTAGGCTTTCGAGCCTATACAGCTTGGAGTAAGACAACATGCATAAAGAGGATGATGTGGTCAAAATACTAATTTGCCTAATAATTCTGCACTCCCTGTAGGTATAGATAATTATAGATATGTATATAGGAATATCTATTTATAAATACAAAGAACATATTCCCTTATGTAAAGAACATTGGAATGTGGCATATTTACAGTAAATACATAGTTAAGCACTTTATTAAAAATGAATAATGCATAAAAATTATTTTACTTGTTTTCAGGTACTTAATTGCAAAGGGCTCCAATGCACTTATACAGTATGTATGTCTATATATGTTTACATATATATTTGTGTGTTTATATATGTTTTACTGACTATTTACTGTACATATTTTACATTCACTTACAAGATAATGTCCTTTTTATTCTTAAATATATATTTCTATATATGTGTTTATTTACCTTTACCAGAATATCTATTTCTATAGATAGATAGGTATAGATAAGTATATTACATGAACAGTATCACACACACACACACACATATATATATATATATATATATATATATATATATATATATATATATATATATATATACTGTATATATATATATATATATATATATATATATATATACATACAGTCATAAGTTTTGGCACCCCTGACAATTTCCATGATTTTCATTTACAAATAATTGGGTGTTTGGATCAGCAATTTTGATCTATCAAATAACTGAAGGACACAGTAATTTTTCAGTAGTGAAATGATGTTTATTGGATTAACAGAAAATCTGCAATATGCATCAAAACAAAATTAGACAGGTGCATAAATTTGGGCACCCTTATCATTTTGTTGATTTGAATACCTGTAACTACCTAGCACTGATTAATTGGAACACACAATTGGTTTGGTGAGCCCATTAAGCCTTGATCTTCATAGACAGGTGCATCCAATCATGAGAAAAAGTATTTAAGGTGGCCAATTGCAAGTGGTTGTTCTCTTTGACTCTCCTCTGAAGAGTGGCAACATGGGTGCCTCAAAATAACTCTCAAATGACCTGAAAACAAAGATTGTTCAACATTATGGTTTAGGGGAAGGCTACAAAAAGCTATCACATAGATTTAAGCTGTCAGTGTCCACTGTGAGGAACATAGTGAGGAAATGGAAGACCACAGGCACAGTTCTTGTTAAAGTGAAAGTCAATCCTAGCGTTTTACAAACGCTATGATTGACTATTGAAACAAATAAAGGGGACTTTCATTCATGAAGCATAAGATACTTCATGTAGAAAGCTCCTTTATTTGATTCAATTGATCGCCGTTTTTAGCTGCTACAGCAGCCCACGGGTAAAAAAAATTTTTTGCTAAGAGGTGACGTTTTCACCACTTAGCCAATAGCCGTGCAGTAAATCCAGCTTGGCGCCGATGGGAACCAGATTTATCGCACCGCTATTGGCTAAGAGGTGAAAACGTGGGCTGCTGAACCAGGTAAAAAGGACGATCAATTGAAAGAAATAAAGGAGCTTTTTACATGAAGTATCTTATACTTCATGAATGATAGTCCCCTATATTTGTTTCAATAGTCAATCCTAGCTTTTGTACAATGTTAGAATTGACTTTCACTTTAAGACCAGAATTGGCAGGTCAAGTAAAATATCGGAGAGGCAAAGGATGGTGAGAACGGTCAAAAAGAGCCCACGGGGGGGGAGGTGCCAACTCTGAAGCTGAGCGGTAGTGCATCTTCACAGCTCTGACTATAATATAACTATTTGCAAAATTAGCGACCGTTCCAGCTTAGAAATCTCAACATTTGTGTGGACCAGAAAGTCTAGTGGTCTTCCACAACTAATGTTCTAGAGGGCTACATGTTTGCTGAGGCCTCATGACCTTAAGATACTTGCCGCTGCGAACACATCCCAGGAGCAGCCATCTTGTGGCCTCTGCAGAGCTTGGAGTGAGGACCGGGATTGACTAAAACCTGTTGCCCTATCCTTAAACTAACTACACTGCATAACTTTGGAGATGCCGGATCGCATTATGGATGAGATATACAGCTTTCTTGATAGCTGCCGGACAGTGTTTGAACATTCATTTGCGGTAGCTCCGCAGCAAACTACAGCGCAATCTCTAGAACACACTTCTCTGAATATTCTTAACACTGAACCCCCAGAAGCAACGGCACCGTGTACGCAACGAATGGTCACTGCTGGTATACCAACTCTCACGGACTGCTCAAATATCTTTGGCATTGCAGGCACTTACCCCTGGATGCCGGATGCAGCAGACCGTTTCATTACAGTGGGACACAAGAGGGCCGCAATACACGCAGTGAGGACATGTCCTCCATTAGCAAAGGTACTACTCTGCAGGCATCACAAATGGGAACAGGCTCTAGGCAACGGAGAACATGCGGCTAATACACCAGAGACTATGCTTTCTGAGTTGAGTGGAACATCCCAGCTAAAACCTCAGCATCCGCTGAATGACCGCCAGGTATGTCCTGTTACCGTGTCCTCTCACACAAAAGAACGACCTATAGACTGTGTAGACGGTCCTGCTGATCTCCTAATTATATCTGCCCTGCTTAGAGATATTTTGAGAGACCTGTTGAGCAGAGGAGACACCCTCACGAAGTGGATCTTACACAAAATTACACCAGCTCCTATGTTTTGGCATCTCAAGCAGTACATGCTGGAAAAGACTAGCTCTGCTGTGAACCTGAATTACTATGAAGCAGGATAAGTGCAGTATGCTCCCGGTGTCCTCAGAAGAGGCATTGGTTACTCTGGAGCTTTCTATGAACCTGCTTGTAGCACCTGAACTATAGCTTACATGAAGATTATTTTAAGTCTGAACATTTGCCCACATTGGCTAGTGGGACTGCTTGCCGCGCTACTACATATATTTTACTTGCCACTGCTTTACTATAGTAATAAGACTCCTTGGTCTTTCTTTTGTTTTGTTTTTTACAGCTGTCCTATAGCTATATTCTCAAGTGTTGATCTGAAATCATATGTTTGCAGATTAATTTAAGATGCTTCTACGAAAATGTGTATGATCCCTGCTATGTCTAGTTTAATTGTATACATTTCCCAGCGAAAGGCTTTTCTTTATAAATATATTCTTCACAAAGGGGATAAGATACATTGCGCACCCTTGCTCACACAAAAAATGGTACATTTATTTTCTGCTGCAATCTAGCTTGGGTGGTACTAATATTCACTGCATTCTCAGGTTATATTTGGGTTTCGTTTATATATATGTTTTCTATTATAGTTAAACTAACTGTTGAATCCAGCAATGGAGATACTAGAGAGATACTGGAGATTTAAAGTAAAATATATAGTGTTTAATGTATCCCCAGAACATAGGCTATTTGGGACATGTATATATTCATATCGCAATGTAGAGCAAAGAATAAAATTACAATTTCTCGATAGTAGCTGTAATTACCTATTGTTGTCACTAGAGGGGGGTCAAAGCTTAGTCTTAGCTGGATTTATACAGTAAACTAATGCGATCTAGCTATCCCTATTTCTTTTTGGAATCCTGACAGGTAATTTTAGATTTTCTACCCATAAACACAATTTGTAAGCATATATTTGGGACTTAGTTGGACACTTTAGAATCTCTCCCAAGACACCCTTAACTAGCACCTGGCACTATAGTTGTGTTACCCACACCATTTTATTTACATATTAATTTGGTTCAACAGCCTTTTCTTAGTCTGGACTCCTCCAAAATTAGGTGTGGGGCAATCTCTGTCTGACATAAATGAGTTCAATATAGGAGCCAACGCTGCTCCTCCATGACTGCTCTCTATTCACATCTTAGTCTAGCTGCATCTGTAAAGGATTGCCCTGAAGACCCCATACACTAAAACCGTTGTTAAGTTTTAATATCATTATTCACAGGGTTCCAGGTTATTTGTCTTTATTTAGAAAGTTAAAGTTGATTGTGTTAGCATACATGTTCCAAGCGTTAACACTTATAGTTATGGTACCTGTGTGATGAATAACTGAATAACATGCGAAAACCCCTTATATACCCCCATGCTGTAAGCTCATAATTGCGCTCGGGATCAACTGTTTATGACAATGTTTGTTCTATTTAAATTACTAATTCGTAGTTTGGTTTGCATTGCATTGCTTAATATTTAATGTTCTCCAATTACCCTGTTCTGACTAAAGCTAATACTAGAAGCTGGGACCTGATGGCTGCTGCTGTTTACACTATATATACTAAGGTTTGTGCTCTCAGCATCCCTGCAGGTTCAATAGGTATGGGCTGGGAAGTCTTATTGCAGTATACTGTATTTGTAGTTATATGTTTATTTTGAAGGCTGGTGCCTCACTGCACTTCTCTTGCAAGCTTAGGACATATATTTCCTGTAGGGCAATTATTTCTCAGTAATGTATCATTCAGAGTTTTTTTATATGTGATACACATACGTTTTTAACCCCTGGACATGTATGAAGGAACTTGTTAAGTATTTTATATTGCTTTCACTATTTTGAAATTCAAAATGAAGTTGTTATGAGCGAAGTCAGATATGTAAGCTTTAGTTCTTTGTTGAAAGATGGGGTATTCTACAGCTCATAGAGAATAGCTCTCTTATTTCTTGTCTTATACACAATTAGGGGATCATATTATTTATACTCACGCATTGACATATTGGGGGCTTCTATTTGAGGGCAGCTAATGTCTGAGTCTATGACATCACTTTATTATTAAGATATACTTGAGTGTTGCTCCTAATATTTTGATTGCTGTTTAATTATCTACAGTAGGGGAGTCGTTGGCGGCCGAGGTGGCCCCCTAGCACTTATTATGTCAAGCAGCTCCACTACTCTATGATTTTCACCTGTTCTATGTCCTTCCCCATAAAGATGTTGTTCTGTCACTATCACTACATCTGATGTCAGGCTTACCCCTGGGTACTTCTATCCTCCTCTTTGCATTAACAGAATATGGAAAATACATATAGTTGTTTTGCCTGTTGTTTGGACATAGGGCCCGTGTCTAGATAGCAGTGTACAAAAATCACAAACTTGTGGATCAGCCATACTCCATACTTTCACTATAATGTCTAATTATTAGCTATACTTTTAATTTTAGTGCTACTTTTATTTCTAGGTAGGCAAGCATGCCTGCAAGCAAAAGATGTTACTCATCATTAGCCTACATTAGAAGGTAGATCATTTCACATTGCAATCAACAATTAGCTGACATACAACATTCTCTTTCCCCACTCTACTAAGCTGGTCTCTCGAATACAGGGATCCAATTATGTTAAATGGGGGACTCTTTCTTATTTATATGGCTCATCTCTGCATGTTTGAACTCCCCAGATTGATACTGTATGTGACAAGAGCAATTCTATTATGCCGGATATACCACTAGCCTAATAGGTAACCAATTTATTTTTAATTCTCCCCTGTTAAACAATATGATATGTAGGACTATTCTGCCCTATGACACTGCAGTCTGTTTACTTAACATTTACTGTTTATCGCATATATTTAACTACCTCTTCTCCAACCCATAATGAACCTTTTAGTTCCTAAGCTCCATGTCCCTCTATTATATCCACCCACCACCTCCCCCCCATCTCTATAATAAACCTCCTACTCTAGGAGGGTTAATTGCACGGCTTATCTTTCCTATGCCGTATCCTAACTTTAGTATCTTTTTCCTAATAACCCTTGCAGTCCAATATAAAGTCGGCCCTGTTTTTTATACCTAGTGTTACAGGATTGCTTGGGTATCCAGTCCAGCATATATACATATTTTACCATATAATCTACATCGCAAAAAGATATTTTCATTTTTGCTATCATTCCAACTACCCCTTATCAACCTATTCTAAGTCTACAGATTCTACCATGACCACTCAAATGGCTAATTTTTAGACTGTGAAAAGAAATGATATGATGCCTCATATAAGTTGTATTGTTTTCACACAACCTCAATAAAAAATTTATTAAAAAAAAAAAAGAGCCCACAGACCACCTCCAAAGACCTACAACATCATCTTGCTGCAGATGATGTCACTGTGCATCGTTCAACAATTCAGCGCACTTTGCACAAGGAGAAGCTGTATGGGAGAGTAATGTGGAAGAAGCCTTTTCTGCATGCACACCACAAACAGAGTCGCTTGAGGTATGCAAACGCACATTTGAACAAGCCAGCTTCATTTTGGAAGAAGGTGCTGTGGACTGATGAAACAAAGATTGAGTTATTTGGTCATAACAAGGGGCATTATGCATGGTGGCAAAATAACACAGTATTGCAAGACAAACACTTGCTATTACTATTTAATATCCCGTCAAAGGATGACTTGTGTCATATTTTGAACAGTAAAGAAAATGCTCTCTAATGAAGCTACTCATCTCGAGTTTGATGTAGATTTCAGTCATCCGGAAACTATTTGGGGCTCCGGCCTTTACATAACCCCTCGGCTGAGAACACCAGCATGCCTCAGTCGTTAAGTGGCAGAACTTCATAACATACAAGCTGAATATCCCTGAAATGGACATACCTACCATGGAAGCTATTCACTTACTGAGTGAAATAAGCAGTTTGCTCTCCGATTACCAAAAGGCCTTCTCAGATACCCTTAGAGAAGTGTTCCAAACTACCCTAGATGTTTTCTCCATGAGCACTTTTTTGACTGTTCCTGAGCGTAATCAATATAATGACGGCAAAGCTAAAACATCTGATGGAACCCTAACAAATCCCCAGAAAGTCATGTGTGTGGTGTCAGAAGCTTTACCAGCAATGAAGAGAGCACCAGATGCGGCTAGCGATACAAGCAATGGAGGGCTTCAGTCAGTACTTACCTCCCATCACGCTGATGCAATGGAGGTCTCGGTTGTTGAAATCATGGTAGATGCGAAGCTACCTGACGGTGCAAAGACCCAACTACAACTCACCTCGCTCCTGGATGATGCCCTGACAGGGCAGAGTTCTTTAGCACAATGTCTGGTTGCCGCAATTCAAGAAAGAGGAAAAGATCTTGCAGCAAACATGCATCTCCAGCAGATTCTAGTGATTCACCAGCTGCACCTTGCACAGTTCCTTTATGAACTGGGTTCTCCAAAACAACGAAGGCTGATTGTGACAATGCCTAGAAGACCGATGCAAGAATGGCCAATATCTAATATCGATGAGATTCCCTGCTCCCTAGATCCTCTCTCTCATGTCTGCTCTCTGGTGTACATAGATATCGGCATGGATGCTCACACTACGGTGGGTTATGTTTCCCATCACCTAGAAATCTGCTGAGAGACTTGCTATATTTTTCATGATGGACCTATGTCAGTATATATTCAAACTTTCATTAGTAGCCCTATTAGTTCTAATGGCTGCTTTACCTATGACATAGTTATCTATATGTTCCATATGGACAAAGCAACTGTAATTATTATTACTTCATCACCATAATTAAATGTGAGTGTACTTGTGGGAACTCTCTATGAGTACTCTTATTGTCTGAGCGTCTATATGTCCCATTGTAATGGCCACTCTTATTTTATTATATGTTTGTCTGCTATAGCTTTCATTTCAATTTAAAAAAATGACATTGTGGTCAGAGACACTAGCTACGAACGCTTTCTTTTTTCCCTGGTAGTTATTAGCTCTTGCAAACGTTTTGGGTACCATAGAAGTAGCATCGTTAATTTTGTCTTGAGACTTACATTTTCATATTATTGGATCCCTTCTATATTTTTAGACAATTCTGCCAATCAAGGGCATCATGGGAGATCCACTAGTTACGACATACTATTAGTGATGTTGCGAACCTAATATTTTGCGTTCGCGAACAGCGAACGCAAACTTCCACGAAAGTTTGCGACCGGGCGAACCGCCATTGACTTCAATAGGCAGACGAATTTCAAAACCCACAGGGACTCTTTCTGGCCACAAAAGTGATGGAAAAGTTGTTTCAAGTGAACTAACACCTGGACTGTGGCATGCCAGAGGGGGATCCATGGCAAAACTCCCATGGAAAATTATATAGTTGATGCAGAGTCTGTTTTTAATCCATAAAGGGCATAAATAACCTAAAATCCCTAAATAGTTTGGAATAACGTGCTTTAAAACATCAGGTATGATGTTGTATCGTTCATGTAGTGTAAGGGTTATGTCCCATTTAACGCACCGCAAACAACCGCAAACAGTCCATTTGCACAACCGCAAACTCCCCATTTGCACAAGGTTGGATACCAAGCTAGCCATGTCCCGTTCCTTGTCCTCACTGATGTCACTGCGCGTGCAATAACTTCCTGGGGTAACAGAAAATGCTCCACCCACAAGATGCTCCTATTATATTACTGCACTGAGGATGCTGCCTGTATCTGTGTGTCCTGCTCCCTAGCTGGAGAGCACAGGGGACACCAGGTCGAGCTGCTGAATGAGGCTTCTGAGAAGAAGAAAAGGAAACTGAGAAATGTTCTGCAGAAACTGACCACAAAGAGAGAGGAGACTGAGAAAAGAGTCCAGAGTCTGCAGAAGCACAGGAGAGGGGCGCAAGAGAAAGCAGCTGGTGTAACAGAGAGACTCACTGCCCTGATTAGGGACATCAGGAAACAGCTGGAAGACCTAGAGAAGCGAGTCCTGAGTGAGATCACCCGGCAGCAGGAGCAGGTTTTACTCACAATCTCTGATCTGATCCAGCAGCTGGGAAAAAGAGAACGACGAGCTAACCAGGAAGAATTGTCACATTGAGGAGCTGTGCAACTTGACTGACCCATTAACTGTCCTACAAGAACAGGAATCACACAGAGATGAGATGCTTGGTCGGTCCTCCTACTTCCAAGTTCCAATTTGGGCACTGCACGTGCAATCTAATGTGCCACCAGATAGGAGTGGTGTGTTAACTAATACTATTCTTATCAGTTTAATCCCTGTTACGTGCCCTATCAGGTGACGTGTATATGGCATCGATTTTAGGAACCCGGAGATGATTTTAGGAACGGGAGATGGAAAAAGATGCTTGGTCGGTCCGGCCACGAGATAGATAGATACATAGATTAGATAGATAGATAGATCAATAGATGCAATAGATACATTTGATGATAGATACGATAGATAGATTTGATAGATAAATAGATAGATTTGATAGATAATTTCCCAGACAGAGAATAACAAGACGGCGGTCTGCGACCCATGGTAAGGTTCCCAGAGGCAGTTGTGGCGCCCGAGGCTCTGATTAGAACATTCTTTAGCTTTCTGTCTGTCGGCCAAATGTCCGCCTGCATTTTGTCAGAGCACCGCATGCAATCTACTGTGCCACTAGATAGGAGTGGTGTGTTAATGTCATGAACCAAGCCTCCATATGAAAAAGAAAAAGTCTGGGAGGCATTCTGCTAAGAAGGGCTGTGTGGGGTTTTGAATCTGTGGCTCTGTGGTTACTATTCCTGTTTGCTTGCAAGTCGGTTTGCTTGTGTGTTGAGCCACAGCCAGTTATAGTAATAGCAAGGAACTTAAACTATCTGATAAATAACTATTTGCCTTACTTGTTGTTACACCTGTGCAGCACACAGGTGTTCTCAATTCTGGAATTAATCAGAACCAACCTGTGCAAAACCTCCCTATTTAAGAATGGCTTTTAGTCTGCATTTTTGTCTTCACATTGGATCTGTTTTGTCAAGTCAGAACCTGTTTCCTGTACTTCTTTGGAGAAAGACTTTACCTTTAAACCTGTTACAAGTTCACAAGTTTGTTTCCTGCCTTGTGCAATTCCTGCACTCAGCTAAAACCAGGAGAAATACTTTACCTTTACACCTGTTATCAGTTCACAAGTCTGTTTCCTGCCTTGTGCAATTCCTGCACTCAGCAATTACCAGAAGAAAGACTTTACATTTAAACCTGTTACCAGTTTGCAAGTTTGTTTCCTGCCTTGTGCAATTCCTGCACTCAGCAATTACCAGGAGAAAGACTTTTACCTTTAAACCTGCTGCCTGTTTACAAGTTGTTTTCTGCCTTGTGCTAATCTTACATTTCAGTTATTACCAGGAGAAAGACTTTCCTTTTTGAATCTGCATCTCTGCTTACTAGTTTTGTTTATTTTCACTCCTGCTGTATGTGGTCTTAACATACCTGAGTAGCATATTTAAATATTCTGCAAGTATTTGCTTAAACAAAGTATTTTGTTGTTTAAATAAATTTGTTATCATTTTCAATCAGTATGGCTTCTACTAATCTTCCTTTAAAGCAACTGTTCCAGACAATGAGGCTCTCACATGATATCCTGAGACAGGACATGACAGTTAACTAGTACTATTCTTATCAGTTTAATCCCTGTTACGTCCCCTATCAGGGGACGTGTATATGACATTGATTTTAGGAACCGGGAGATGGAAAAAGATGCTTGGACACCCAGTACAGGTTGTTCTCCTTCACCCTTTTTATACGAGGGTCCCCGACCCTCAACAGGCACGACAGTATGAAAGAGCCCATATGCCATTACTTCCTTTTGCACAATCGAGTACAGGTATGGCATAGATTTTAGGAACCCGGAGATAATTTTAGGAACCGGGAAATGGAAAAAGATGCTGGGACACTTAGTACAGGTCGTTCTCCTTCAGCCTTTTTATACGAGGGTCCCACCCTCAACAGGCCAGACAGTTTGAAAGACCCCATATGCCATGACTTCCTTTTGCACAATTGAGTACAGGTATGGCATCGATTTTAGGAACCCAGAGATATTTTTTAGGAACTGGGAGATGGAAAAAGATGCTTGGACACCCAGTACAGGTCATTCTCCTTCAGCCTTTATATACGAGGGTCCCCGACCGTCAACAGGCATGACAGCATAAAAGACCCCATATGCCATTACTTCCTTTTGCACAATCGAGTACAGGTATGGCATCATTTTTAGGATTTGATAGATAAATAGATAGATTTGATAGATAGATAGATAGATAGATAATTTCCCAGACAGAGAATTTTACAAGACGTGCAGTCTGAGACCCATGGTAAGGTTACTTCCTTTTGCACAATCAAGTACAGGTTGGGGATTGCCTTTTGTGCAATGAAATTTCGGACGTGTACCTTCCACTGCGGTGTCCCCTATCAGGGGACGCATATATGGCATGGATTTTAGGAACCGGGAGATGGAAAAAGATGCTTGGTCGGTTCTCCTACTTCAAATTTGGGGCACTGTGCGTGCAATCTACTGTGCCACCAGATATGAGTGGTGTGTTAAGTAGTACTATTATTAGCAGTTTAATCCCTGTTATGTGCCTTTTTTTTAGTTTGGGTTTTGAAGCCACAGTGCAGCACCAGAGGCCAGAAAAAATAGGCATGTACACATGCCTGAAAAATTAGTTTTTTTTGCAGCCGCAGCTGTAGCAGCGGCCAGAAAAATGTATGTTTGTTTGACAGTTAGAAAGTGCCCTAAAACATTGCGGGTTGAACACTAGTTGTTGGGGGATAAGTCATGCAAGTCATCCGGCATTCGAAGATAAAATACAGCAGCGTGTGGACCATTTTTAGCCCAAGGCAACTCATCTCATCAGGCCTTTTTTACTCGAATGTATCGCCCAATGTCAGTCCCTTCGAGATCCATCCCTCATTCATTTTAATAAAGGTGAGATAATCAAGACTTTTTTGACCTAGGCGACTTCTTTTCTCAGTGACAATACCTCCTGCTGCACTGAAGGTCCTTTCTGACAGGATACTTGAAGCGGGGCAGGCCAGAAGTTTGATTGCAAATTGGGATAGCTCAGTCCACAGGTCAAGCCTGCACACCCAGTAGTCAAGGGGTTCATCGCTCCTCAGAGTGTTGAGATCTGCAGTTAATGCAAGGTAGTCTGCTACCTGTCGGTTGAGTCGTTCTCTGAGGCTGGATCCCGAAGGGCTGTGGCGATGCATAGGAGTTAAAAAGGTCTGCATGTTCTCCATAAACAACATGTCTGGAAAGCATCCTGTCCTTGCCGGCGTGGTCATGGGAGGAGGAGTATTACTTTCATCTCTTCCCCTGTTAGATTCCCGTTGTGCTGTGACATCACCCTTATACGCTGTGTAAAGCATACTTTTTAATTTATTTTTGAACTGCTCCATCCTTTCCGACTTGCAGGAATTCGGTAACATTTCAGTCACTTTATGCTTATACCGGGGGTCTAGTAGCGTGGACACCCAGTACAGTTCGTTCTCCTTCAGATTTTTTATACGAGTGTCCCTCAACAGGCACGACAGCATGAAAGACCCTATTTGCACAAGGTTGGATGCCGAGCTACTCATGTCCCGTTCCTCTTCCTCACTGATCTCACTGAAGGTATCTTCTTCCCCCCAGCCATGTACAACACCACGGGTACCAGATAGGTGACAGCAACGAGCACCCTGGGATGCCTGTTGTGCTTGGTCTTCCTCCTACTCCTCAAAGCCACATTCCTCCTCTGACTCCTCTTCCTCACAATCCTCTTCCTGCGTTGCCACTGGTCCAGCAAGCAATGCTGATAAGGCTGTTTCTGGTGGTGATGGAGACCACAACTCTTCCTCTTCATGCTCATCTACAGCCTGATCCAGCACTCTTTGCAGGACACGCTCCAGGAAGAAAACAAATGGTATGATGTCGCTGATGGTGCCTTCGGTGCGACTGACTAGGTTTGTCACCTCCTCAAAAGGACGCATAAGCCAACAGGCATTGCACATGAGCATCCAGTAACGTGGCAAAAAAATCCCCAGCTCCCCAGAGGCTGTCCTAGCACCCCGGTCATACAAATACTCTTTAAGAGCTTTTTCTTGTTGGAGCAGGCGGTCGAACATTAGGAGTGTTGAATTCCAACGTTTCGGGCTGTCGCAAATCAAGCACCTCACTGGCAGGTTGTTTCGACACTGGATATCTGACAAGTGTGCCATGGCCGTGTAGGAATGCCTGAAATGGCCACACACCTTCCTGGCCTGCTTCAGGACATCCTGTAAGCCTGGGTACTTATGCACAAAGCGTTGTACAATCAGATTACACACATGTGCCATGCACGGCACATGTGTCAACTTGCCCAATTTCAATGCCGCCACCAAATTACTTCCGTTGTCAGAAACCACTTTGCCGATCTCCAGTTGGTGCGGAGTCAGCCACTGATCCACCTGTGCATTCAGGGTGGACAGGAGTGCTGCTGCGGTGTGACTCTCTGCTTTCAGGCAAGTCAACCCCAAGACGGTGTGACACTGCCATATCCGGGATGTGGAATAGTACCTGGGGAGCTGGGGGGGTGCCATTGATGTGGAGCAAGACGCAGCAGCAGAAGAGGACTCAGCCGAGGATGTTATGGAAGAGGATGGAGTAGGAGGAGTAGAGGAGGTGGCATTAGGCCTGCCTGCAAGTAGTGGCAGTGTCACCAACTCCTCTGCAGAGCATTCCATGCTTGGCAGCCGTCAGCAGGTTTACCCAAGTGTAGGTGATATACCTGCCCTGACCATGCTTTGCAGACCAGCTATCAGTGGTCAGATGGACCCTTGCCCCAACACTGTGTGCCAGACATGCCATTACTTCCTTTCGCACACAGGTTGCCATTACTTCCTTTCACAACACAGGTTGGGGATTGCTTTTGTGCAAAGAAATTTCACCCGTGTAACTTCCACTGCGGTGTCCCAATAGCTACAAATTTTTTGAATGCCTCAGACTCCACCAGCTTGTTTGGTAAAAGCTGGCGGGCTAACAGTTCAGACAAGCCAGCAGTCAGACGCCGGGCAAGGGGGTGACTTGGTGACATTGGCTTCTTACGCTCAAACAAGTTCTTGACAGACACCTGACTGTGGGCAGATGAGCAGGAACTGCTCCAGAAGAGAGACGGATTGGCGGATGGTTGAGAGGGGGCAAGGAGCACAGCAGCGGTTGACGTGGCTGAAGATGCTGGACCAGGAGGAGAATGGCGGCTTTGAGTTTGTGGGCTGCTTGTCCTCATGTGTTCATCCCATAGGCGTTTGTGATGTGAGATCATGTGCCTTCGCAAAGCAGTTGTACCTAGGTGGGTGTTGGACTTCCCACGACTCAGTTTCTTTTGGCACAGGTTGCAAATGGCATTGCTGTTGTCTGTGGCAGACACATAAAAAAAAATGCCACACTGCTGAGCTCTGCGATGACGGCATTCTGGTGGTGTCAACAGCATGCGTTGATTGGTGTACTGTCTGGCTGACCCCGGGTGCTGATGCATGCTGTCTGACTGTGCCACTAGCTCTTTGCAACGACCTCCCCCTGCTTCCAACTCGTCTCCTCCTCCTGCTCCTCTCTGTCTCCCCATCTGAACTTTCCACCTGTTCTTCTTTTCTTCTACTGGGCGCCCACGTGACATCCACGGACGCATCGTCATCATCAACCCCTTCACTTGTATGTGACAACTCAACAACGGAAGCAACGGCGGGTACAACATCATCATCATTATCACACCGTGCGTTGTCCATGTCTGTAATGCTGCCTGACTGAGACATATCACAGTTATCTACATCCTCTGTCAATGATAGTTGCGCATCACTCATTTCTTCACACTGAGGTGTACATAACTCCTCTGACAGATCAAGTGAGGCGGCTGTGGTGCTAGTGTCTGTGGTGGTGGTGGGCGGGCGAGTGGTAAGTTGAGAGGTGCCCGAAGCTAAGCTAGAGGAGGAGGATGGTGCGTCAAGGTTACGAGCGGAAGCTGTAGAAGATTGGGTGTCCTGTGTTATAAAGTCAACTATTTCATCAGAACTTTTTGTGTTCATGGTACATGGCCTAACACTGGGCATTATTCTATGGCCAAAGGGAATCACAGCACCACGACCACGACGGCCCCTGCGGGTTGGCCTGCCTCTGCCTGTCATTTTTTTCAATAAGTGCTACTATGCGTGCAAGCTACTGTGAGTGGACACAGTATACGCTGTGAGCCTGACACAAAAAACCAGACTGATGTTTCACAGTCAAAAATGTATTATTTTTTTTTAAATGTACTCTGACACTACTATTAAACAAGATAATATGAGTGGTGGCACTGGACAAGTGGGCACAGTATACGCTGTGAGCCTGACACAAAAAAGAAGACTGATGTTTCACAGTCAAAATAGTTTTTTTATTTTTAAAATGTACACTTATACTACTATTAAACAAGATAATGTGAGTGGTGGCACTGGACAAGTGGGCACAGTATACGCTGTGAGCCTGACACAAAAAAGCAGACTTATGTTTCACAGTAAAAATATTTTTTTTATTTTTAAAATGTACACTTACACTACTATTAAACAAGATAATATGAGTGATGGCACTGAGCAAGTGGGCACAGTATACGCTGTGAGCCTGACACAAAAAAGCAGACTGATGTTTCACAGTCAAAATAGTTATTTTAGTTTTAAAATGTACACTTACACTACTATTACAACAGATAATATGAGTGGTGGCACTGGGCAAGTGGGCACAGTATACGCTGTGAGCCTGACACAAAAAAGCAGACTGATGTTTCACAGTCAAAATAGATTTTTTATTTTTAAATGTACACTTACACTACTATTAAACAAGATAATATGAGTGGTGGCACTGGGCAAGTGGGCACAGTATACGCTGTGAGCCTGACACAAAAAAGCAGACTGATGTTTCACAGTCAAAATAGTTATTTTAGTTTTAAAATCTACACTTACACTACTATTACACAAGATAATATGAGTGGTGGCACTGGGCAAGTGGGCACAGTATACGCTGTGAGCCTGACACAAAAAAGCAGACTGATGTTTCACAGTCAAAATCGTTTTTTTATTTTCAAATGTACACTTACACTACTATTAAACAAGATAATATGAGTGGTGGCACTGGGCAAGTGGGCACAGAATACGCTGTGAGCCTGACACACACGCTGGCAGTGGCAGACTGGCCTGGCAACTGCAATTAGATTACACTAGCAGACTGATGTAAAAGTTTTTTTTAAAACAAATTTATACTACTGTTACACCAGATATGACTGGTGGTGGCACTGAGAAAGAAGGCACAGTATATGCTGTGAGCCTGACACACAGGCTGGCAGTGGCAGGCTGGACTGGCAACTGAAATTAGATTACACTAGCAGACTGATATAAAAGTTTTTTTTTTTAATTTACACTACTGTTACACCAGATATGACTGGTGGTGGCATTGAGCAAGTAGGCACAGTATATGCTGGGAGCCTGACACACAGGCTGGCAGTGGCAGGCTGGCAGTGGCAACTGAAATTAGATTACACTAGCAGACTGGTGTAAAAGTTTTGTTTTTTTAAATGTACACTATTGTTACACCAGATATGAGTGGTGGCACTGAGCAAGTAGGTACAGTAAATGCTGTGAGCCTGACACACAGGCTGGCACTGGCAGGCTGGCCTGGCAACTGAAATTAGATTACACTAGCAGACTGATGTAAAAGGTTTTTTTTAAGTTTACACTAATGTTACACCAGATATGCAGGACCGTCTTTAACACAGGGCAAAGGGGGCAGCTGCCCTGGGCCCAGTCTCTGTTGAGGGGACCAGACTGCTGATGTGACATGGGGAACACACACATTCAGTCCTAATACTGTCACAGTCAAAAGTACTCTGCTTATATTTTTTTTAAAAACTGTGCCAGACCGTGCCGGTGTCATGTGACATGCCAAGCTAGTGCCATGTGCTGTTTTAGATGTGCACTGTGCAGGACTGAATGCAAAGCCCTAACTCGGCCTACAGCCATTTCCCACTGCATCAGAAAAGGTCCTATTGGGGTTACCACTGTTACCAGGTAACTGCTCTGGTGGTGGGGATTGTTTCTGGGTAGGGCTGACTGTAGGCGCATGCAGCAGAAAGCTGGAGCGGCAGGCACATGAGGATTTGAGCATCTGTGCAGCTGCATACACTGCTCTCTTCAGTCTTGAGGCTGTGTGACTCATCTCACACTGTATCCATGCAGCCTTGGACAGACAGCATCCAGTCTACTGGTCCCCTTAGCCCTGCTCTTTCTGCTGTGGCCCTAAGATCAACTAACTGAAGTTTGTTAGGGGAATAGTGCTTTGTAGAAAGGTGTCAGTGGGAAGAATAAGTGAGTGCACACACGCCCCTCCCCATGCAGCATTGTCTAGTTCAGGGTGAGAGGGAACTTGTTCCTAGCAAAGAAGCGACATGTGCTGGTGTGGCTGATGTATAGCGTCATGCTGATACTTCACACATTAATGTAAGGTTTATTTTTATAGTTTTTATTTTCTCTCTGTCTCAGATTTTACAGCTTCCCATAGTAGTTCTGCTGTTCCAGTCAGTAAACTTATATTTGTCTGCACCTCCATGCTTCCTCCTTTACCTTGCTTTGCTCCTGTTGGCTGCCCTCAATCTCTTTAACCACCTAACCTCACACCAGAATCACATTCAAAAGAATATTAAATGAATCCACAGTGGAGGAATTTATATATTTATTTACTTATTAGTATTGCTTAGGTCCAGTTTCACATATTGCATTTTTTTTTATTTTTTTAAATGATTAGCCCAGCAGTGGATGATCCACCGCTGGCCTAATAATAATAAAAAAAAATTGATTTAGTTATTTTTTGGGATGTTGGGGTGGAGAGCAAAATTGCATGGGGTGAGGGGGGGCCCAAGAATTTTTTTTGCCCAGGGTCCAATCAATATTAAAGACGGCCCTGCAGATATGAGTGGTGGCACTGAGCAAGTAGGCACAGTAAATGATATGAGCCTGACACACAGGCTGGCAGTGGCAGACGGGCAACTGCTATTAGATTACACTAGCAAACTGATGCAAAAGTTTTTTTTTTTAATTTACACTACTGTTACACCAGATATAAGTGGTGGCACTGAGCAAGTAGGCACAGTATATGCTGTGAGCCTAACACACAGGCTGGCAGTGGCAGGCTGGCCTGGCAACTGCTATTAGATTACACTAGCAGACTGATGTAAAAGTTTTTTTTTTTAATTTACACTATTGTTACTCCAGATATGAGTGGTGGCACTGAGCAAGTAGGCACAGTATATGCTGTGAGCCTGACACACAGGCTGGCAGTGGCAGGATGGTATGGCAACTGAAATTAGATTACACTAGCAGACTGATGTAAAAGTTTTTTTTTTAATTTACACTACTGTTACACCAGATATGAGTGGTGGCACTGAGCAAGTAGGCACAGTATATGCTGTGAGCCTGACAAACAGGTTGGCAGTGGCAGGCTGGCCTGGAAACTGAAATTAGATTACACTAGCAGACTGATGTAAAAGTTTTTTTTTTTTAAATGTACACTAATGTTACACCAGATATGAGTGGTGGCACTGAGCAAGTAGGCACAGTATATGCTGTGAGCCTGACACACAGGCTGGCAGTGGCAGGCGGGCAAATGCTATTAGATTACACTAGCAAACTGATGTAAAAGGTTTTTTTTGGAAATTTACACTACTGTTACACCAGATATGAGTGGTGGCACTGAGCAAGTAAGCACAGTATATGCTGTGAGCCTGACACACAGGCTGGCAGTGGCAGGCTGGCCTGTCAACTGAAATTATATTACACTAGCAGACTGATGTAAAAGTTTTTTTTTTTTTTAATTTACACTACTGTTACACCAGATATGACTGGTGGTGGCACTGAGCAAGTAGGCACAGTAAATGCTGTGAGCCTGTCACACAGGCTGGCAGTGGCAGGCTGGCCTGGCAACTGAAATTAGATTACACTAGCAGACTGATGAAAAAGGTTTTTTATTTTTAAATTTACACTAATGTTACACCAGATATGAGTGGTGGCACTGAGCAAGTAGGCACAGTATATGCTGTGAGCCTGACACACAGGCTGGCAGTGGCAGGCGGGCAACTGCTATTAGATTACACTAGCAAACTGATGTAAAAGTTTTTTTTTTAAATTTACACTACTGTTACACCAGATATGAGTGGTGGCACTGAGCAAGTAGGCACAGTATATGCTGTGAGCCTGACACACAGGCTGGCAGTGGCAGGTGGGCAAATGCTATTAGATAACACTAGCAAACTGATGTAAAAGGTTTTTTTTTGTAAATTTAAACTATTGTTACACCAGATATGAGTGGTGGCACTGAGCAAGTAGGCACAGTATATGCTGTGAGGCTGACACACAGGCTGGCAGTGGCAGGCTGGCTTGGAAACTAAAATTAGATTACACTAGCAGACTGATGTAAAAGTTTTTTTTTTAATTTACACTACTGTTACACCAGATATGACTGGTGGTGGCACTGAGCAAGTAGGCACAGTATATGCTGTGAGCCTGACACACAGGCTGGCAGTGGCAGGCGGGCAACTGCTATTAGATTACACTAGCAAACTGATGTAAAAGGTTTTTTTAAAAAAATTTACACTACTGTTACACCAGATATGAGTGGTGGCGCTAAGCAAGTAGGCACAGTATATGCTGTGAGCCTGACACACAGGCTGGCAGTGGTAGGCTGGCCTGGCAGCTGAAATTAGATTAAACTAGCAGACTGATGAAAAAGGTTTTTTATTTTTAAATTTACACTAATGTTACACCAGATATGAATGGTGGCACTGAGCAAGTAGGCACAGTATATGCTGTGAGCCTGACACACAGGCTGGCAGTGGCAGGCTGGCCTGGCAACTGAAATTAGATTATACTAGCAGACTGATGTAAAAGTTTTTTTTTGTAAATTTACACTACTGTTACAACAGATATGAGTGGTGGCACTGAGCAAGTAGGCACAGTATATGCTGTGAGTCTGACACACAGGCTGGCAGTGGCAGGCTGGCCTGGCAACTGAAATTAGATTACACTAGCAGACTGATGTAAAAGTTTTTTTTTGTAAATTTACACTACTGTTACAACAGATATGAGTGGTGGCACTGAGCAAGTAGGCACAGTATATGCTGTGAGTCTGACACACAGGCTGGCAGTGGCAGGCTGGCCTGGAAACTGAAATTAGATTACACTAGCTGTCTGATGTAAAAGTTTTTTTTTTTTAATTTACACTAATGTTACACCAGATATGAGTGGTGGTACTCAGCAAGTAGGCACAGTATATGCTGTGAGCCTGACACACAGGCTGGCAGTGGCAGGCGGGCAACTGCTATTAGATTACACTAGCAAACTGATGTAAAAGTTTTTTTTTTAAATTTACACTACTGTTACACCAGATATGAGTGGTGGCACTGAGCAAGTAGGCACAGTATATGCTGTGAGGCTGACACACAGGCTGGCAGTGGCAGGCGGGCAAATGCTATTAGATTACACTAGCAAACTGATGTAAAAGGTTTTTTTTGGAAATTTACACTACTGTTACACCAGATTTGAGTGGTGGCACTGAGCAAGTAGGCACAGTATATGCTGTGAGGCTGACACACAGGCTGGCAGTGGCAGGCTGGCCTGTCAACTGAAATTATATTACACTAGCAGACTGATGTAAAAGTTTTTTTTTTTTTAATTTACACTACTGTTACACCAGATATGACTGGTGGTGGCACTGAGCAAGTATGCACAGTATATGCTGTGAGCCTGACACAGAGGCTGGCAGTGGCAGGCTGGCCTGGAAACTGAAATTAGATTACACTAGCTGTCTGATGTAAAAGTTTTTTTTTTTTTAATTTACACTACTGTTACACCAGATATGACTGGTGGTGGCACTGAGCAAGTATGCACAGTATATGCTGTGAGCCTGACACAGAGGCTGGCAGTGGCAGGCTGGCCTGGCAACTGAAATTAGATTACACTAGCAGACTGATGAAAAAGGTTTTTTATTTTTAAATTTACACTAATGTTACACCAGATATGAGTGGTGGCACTGAGCAAGTAGGCACAGTATATGCTGTGAGCCTGACACACAGGCTGGCAGTGGCAGGCGGGCAACTGCTATTAGATTACACTAGCAAACTGATGTAAAAGTTTTTTTTTAAAATTTACACTACTGTTACACCAGATATGAGTGGTGGCACTGAGCAAGTAGGCACAGTATATGCTGTGAGCCTGACACACAGGCTGGCAGTGGCAGGTGGGCAAATGCTATTAGATAACACTAGCAAACTGATGTAAAAGGTTTTTTTTTGTAAATTTACACTAATGTTACACCAGATATGAGTGGTGGCACTGAGCAAGTAGGCACAGTATATGCTGTGAGGCTGACACACAGGCTGGCAGTGGCAGGCTGGCTTGGAAACTAAAATTAGATTACACTAGCAGACTGATGTAAAAGTTTTTTTTTTAATTTACACTACTGTTACACCAGATATGACTGGTGGTGGCACTGAGCAAGTAGGCACAGTATATGCTGTGAGCCTGACACACAGGCTGGCAGTGGCAGGCGGGCAACTGCTATTAGATTACACTAGCAAACTGATGTAAAAGGTTTTTTTAAAAAAATTTACACTACTGTTACACCAGATATGAGTGGTGGCGCTAAGCAAGTAGGCACAGTATATGCTGTGAGCCTGACACACAGGCTGGCAGTGGTAGGCTGGCCTGGCAGCTGAAATTAGATTAAACTAGCAGACTGATGAAAAAGGTTTTTTATTTTTAAATTTACACTAATGTTACACCAGATATGAATGGTGGCACTGAGCAAGTAGGCACAGTATATGCTGTGAGCCTGACACACAGGCTGGCAGCGGCAGGCGGGTAACTGCTATTAGATTACACTAGCAAACTGATGTAAAAGATTTTTTTTAAAAATTTATACTACTGTTACACCAGATATGAGTGGTGGCACTGAGCAAGTAGGCACAGTATATGCTGTGAGCCTGACACACAGGCTGGCAGTGGCAGGCTGGCCTGGCAACTGAAATTAGATAACACTAGCAGACTGATGTAAAAGTTTTTTTTTTGTAAATTTACACTACTGTTACAACAGATATGAGTGGTGGCACTGAGCAAGTAGGCACAGTATATGCTGTGAGTCTGACACACAGGCTGGCAGTGGCAGGCTGGCCTGGAAACTGAAATTAGATTACACTAGCTGTCTGATGTAAAAGTTTTTTTTTTTTAATTTACACTAATGTTACACCAGATATGAGTGGTGGTACTCAGCAAGTAGGCACAGTATATGCTGTGAGCCTGACACACAGGCTGGCAGTGGCAGGCGGGCAACTGCTATTACATTACACTAGCAGAATGATGTAATAGTTTTTTTTTTAAATTTACACTACTGTTACACCAGATATGAGTGGTGGCACTGAGCAAATAGGCACAGTATATGCTGTGAGCCTGACACACAGGCTGGCAGTGGCAGGCTGGCCTGGAAACTGAAATTAGATAACTCTAGCAGACTGATGTAAAAGTTTTTTTTTTAATTTACACTAATGTTACACCAGATATGAGTGGTGGCACTGAGCAAGTAGGCACAGTATATGCTGTGAGCCTGACACACAGGCTGGCAGTGGCAGGCGGGCAACTGCTATTAGATTACACTAGCAAACTGATGTAAAAGGTTTTTTTGGAAATATACACTACTGTTACACCAGATATGAGTGGTGGCACTGAGCAAGTAGGCACGGTATATGCTGTGAGCCTGACACACAGGCTGGCAGTGGCAGGCTGGCCTGGCAACTGAAATTATATTACACTAGCAGACTGATGTAAAAGTTTTTTTTTTTAATTTACACTACTGTTACACCAGATATGACTGGTGGTGGCACTGAGCAAGTATGCACAGTATATGCTGTGAGCCTGACACAGAGACTGGCAGTGGCAGGCTGGCCTGGCAAATGAAATTAGATTACACTAGCAGACTGATGAAAAAGGATTTTTTATTTTTAAATTTACACTAAAGTTATACCAGATATAAGTGGTGGCACTGAGCAAGTAGGCACAGTATATGCTGTGAGCCTGACACACAGGCTGGCAGTGGTAGGCGGGCAACTGCTATTAGATTACACTAGCAAACTGATGTAAAAGTTTTTTTTTAAATTTACACTATTGTTACTCCAGATATGAGTGGTGACACTGAGCAAGTAGGCACAGTATATGCTGTGAGCCTGACACACAGGCTGGCAGTGGCAGGCTGGCCTGGAAACTGAAATTAGATTACACTAGCAGACTGATGTAAAAGTTTTTTTTTTTTAAATGTACACTAATGTTACACAAGATATGAGTGGTGGCACTGAGCAAGTAGGCACAGTATATGCTGTGAGCCTGACACACAGGCTGGCAGTGGCAGGCGGGCAAATGCTATTAGATTACACTAGCAAACTGATGTAAAAGGTTTTTTTTGGAAATTTACACTACTGTTACACCAGATATGAGTGGTGGCACTGAGCAAGTAGACACAGTATATGCTGTGAGCCTGACACACAGGCTGGCAGTGGCAGGCTGGCCTGTCAACTGAAATTATATTACACTAGCAGACTGATGTAAAAGTTTTTTTTTTTTTAATTTACACTACTGTTACACCAGATATGACTGGTGGTGGCACTGAGCAAGTAGGCACAGTAAATGCTGTGAGCCTGTCACACAGGCTGGCAGTGGCAGGCTGGCCTGGCAACTGAAATTAGATTACACTAGCAGACTGATGAAAAAGGTTTTTTATTTTTAAATTTACACTAATGTTACACCAGATATGAGTGGTGGCACTGAGCAAGTAGGCACAGTATATGCTGTGAGCCTGACACACAGGCTGGCAGTGGCAGGCGGGCAACTGCTATTAGATTACACTAGCAAACTGATGTAAAAGTTTTTTTTTTTAAATTTACACTACTGTTACACCAGATATGAGTGGTGGCACTGAGCAAGTAGGCACAGTATATGCTGTGAGCCTGACACACAGGCTGGCAGTGGCAGGTGGGCAAATGCTATTAGATAACACTAGCAAACTGATGTAAAAGGTTTTTTTTTGTAAATTTAAACTATTGTTACACCAGATATGAGTGGTGGCACTGAGCAAGTAGGCACAGTATATGCTGTGAGGCTGACACACAGGCTGGCAGTGGCAGGCTGGCTTGGAAACTAAAATTAGATTACACTAGCAGACTGATGTAAAAGTTTTTTTTTTAATTTACACTACTGTTACACCAGATATGACTGGTGGTGGCACTGAGCAAGTAGGCACAGTATATGCTGTGAGCCTGACACACAGGCTGGCAGTGGCAGGCGGGCAACTGCTATTAGATTACACTAGCAAACTGATGTAAAAGGTTTTTTTAAAAAAATTTACACTACTGTTACACCAGATATGAGTGGTGGCGCTAAGCAAGTAGGCACAGTATATGCTGTGAGCCTGACACACAGGCTGGCAGTGGTAGGCTGGCCTGGCAGCTGAAATTAGATTAAACTAGCAGACTGATGAAAAAGGTTTTTTATTTTTAAATTTACACTAATGTTACACCAGATATGAATGGTGGCACTGAGCAAGTAGGCACAGTATATGCTGTGAGCCTGACACACAGGCTGGCAGCGGCAGGCGGGTAACTGCTATTAGATTACACTAGCAAACTGATGTAAAAGATTTTTTTTAAAAATTTATACTACTGTTACACCAGATATGAGTGGTGGCACTGAGCAAGTAGGCACAGTATATGCTGTGAGCCTGACACACAGGCTGGCAGTGGCAGGCTGGCCTGGCAACTGAAATTAGATTACACTAGCAGACTGATGTAAAAGTTTTTTTTTGTAAATTTACACTACTGTTACAACAGATATGAGTGGTGGCACTGAGCAAGTAGGCACAGTATATGCTGTGAGTCTGACACACAGGCTGGCAGTGGCAGGCTGGCCTGGAAACTGAAATTAGATTACACTAGCTGTCTGATGTAAAAGTTTTTTTTTTTTAATTTACACTACTGTTACACCAGATATGAGTGGTGGCGCTGAGCAATTAGGCACAGTACATGCTGTGAGCCTGACACACAGGCTGGCAGTGGCAGGCGGGCAACTGCTATTAGATTACACTAGCAAACTGATGTAAAAGTTTTTTAAAAAAAAATTAAACTACTGTTACACCAGATATGAGTGGTGGCGCTGAGCAAGTAGGCACAGTATATGCTGTGAGTCTGACACACAGGCTGGCAGTGGCAGGCTGGCCTGGAAACTGAAATTAGATTACACTAGCTGTCTGATGTAAAAGTTTTTTTTTTTTAATTTACACTAATGTTACACCAGATATGAGTGGTGGTACTCAGCAAGTAGGCACAGTATATGCTGTGAGCCTGACACACAGGCTGGCAGTGGCAGGCGGGCAACTGCTATTAGATTACACTAGCAAACTGATGTAAAAGTTTTTTTTTGTAAATTTACACTACTGTTACAACAGATATGAGTGGTGGCACTGAGCAAGTAGGCACAGTATATGCTGTGAGTCTGACACACAGGCTGGCAGTGGCAGGCTGGCCTGGCAACTGAAATTAGATTACACTAGCAGACTGATGTAAAAGTTTTTTTTTGTAAATTTACACTACTGTTACAACAGATATGAGTGGTGGCACTGAGCAAGTAGGCACAGTATATGCTGTGAGTCTGACACACAGGCTGGCAGTGGCAGGCTGGCCTGGAAACTGAAATTAGATTACACTAGCTGTCTGATGTAAAAGTTTTTTTTTTTAAATTTACACTAATGTTACACCAGATATGAGTGGTGGTACTCAGCAAGTAGGCACAGTATATGCTGTGAGCCTGACACACAGGCTGGCAGTGGCAGGCGGACAACTGCTATTACATTACACTAGCAGAATGATGTAATAGTTTTTTTTTTAAATTTACACTACTGTTACACCAGATATGAGTGGTGGCACTGAGCAAATAGGCACAGTATATGCTGTGAGCCTGACACACAGGCTGGCAGTGGCAGGCTGGCCTGGAAACTGAAATTAGATAACTCTAGCAGACTGATGTAAAAGTTTTTTTTTTAATTTACACTAATGTTACACCAGATATGAGTGGTGGCACTGAGCAAGTAGGCACAGTATATGCTGTGAGCCTGACACACAGGCTGGCAGTGGCAGGCGGGCAACTGCTATTAGATTACACTAGCAAACTGATGTAAAAGGTTTTTTTGGAAATATACACTACTGTTACACCAGATATGAGTGGTGGCACTGAGCAAGTAGGCACGGTATATGCTGTGAGCCTGACACACAGGCTGGCAGTGGCAGGCTGGCCTGGCAACTGAAATTATATTACACTAGCAGACTGATGTAAAAGTTTTTTTTTTAATTTACACTACTGTTACACCAGATATGACTGGTGGTGGCACTGAGCAAGTATGCACAGTATATGCTGTGAGCCTGACACAGAGGCTGGCAGTGGCAGGCTGGCCTGGCAACTGAAATTAGATTACACTAGCAGACTGATGAAAAAGGATTTTTTATTTTTAAATTTACACTAAAGTTATACCAGATATAAGTGGTGGCACTGAGCAAGTAGGCACAGTATATGCTGTGAGCCTGACACACAGGCTGGCAGTGGTAGGCGGGCAACTGCTATTAGATTACACTAGCAAACTGATGTAAAAGTTTTTTAAAAAAAAATTAAACTACTGTTACACCAGATATGAGTGGTGGCGCTGAGCAATTAGGCACAGTACATGCTGTGAGCCTGACACACAGGCTGGCAGTGGCAGGCGGGCAACTGCTATTAGATTACACTAGCAAACTGATGTAAAAGTTTTTTTAAAAAAAATTAAACTACTGTTACACCAGATATGAGTGGTGGCGCTGAGCAAGTAGGCACAGTATATGCTGTGAGCCTGACACACAGGCTGGCAGTGGCAGGCGGGCAACTGCTATTAGATTACACTAGCAAACTGATGTAAAAGGTTTTTTTTGGAAATATACACTACTGTTACACCAGATATGAGTGGTGGCACTGAGCAAGTAGGCACAGTATATGCTGTGAGCCTGACACACAGGCTGGCAGTGGCAGGCTGGCCTGTCAACTGAAATTATATTACACTAGCAGACTGATGTAAAAGGTTTTTTTTAAAAATTTACACTACTGTTACACCAGATATGACTGGTGGTGGCACTGAGCAAGTATGCACAGTATATGCTGTGAGCCTGACACAGAGGCTGGCAGTGGCAGGCTGGCCTGGCAACTGAAATTAGATTACACTAGCAGACTGATGAAAAAGGATTTTTTATTTTTAAATTTACACTAAAGTTATACCAGATATAAGTGGTGGCACTGAGCAAGTAGGCACAGTATATGCTGTGAGCCTGACACACAGGCTGGCAGTGGCAGGCGGGCAACTGCTATTAGATTACACTAGCAAACTGATGTAAAAGTTTTTAAAAAAAAATTAAACTACTGTTACACCAGATATGAGTGGTGGCGCTGAGCAATTAGGCACAGTACATGCTGTGAGCCTGACACACAGGCTGGCAGTGTCAGGCGGGCAACTGCTATTAGATTACACTAGCAAACTGATGTAAAAGTTTTTTTTTTTAATTTATACTACTGTTACACCAGATATGAGTGGTGGCACTGAGCAAGTAAGCACAGTATATGCTGTGAGCCTGACACACAGGCTGACAGTGGCAGGCTGGCCTGGCAACTGAAATTAGATTACACTAGCAGACTGATGTAAACGTTTTTTTTTAAATTTACACTAATGTTACACCAGATATGAGTGGTGGCACTGAGTAAGTAGGCAGAGTATATGCTGTGAGCCTGACACAGAGGCTGGCAGTGGCAGGTGGGTAACTGCTATTAGATTACACTAGCAAACTGATGTAAAAGTTTTTTTTTGTAAATTTACACTACTGTAACACCAGATATGAGTGGTGGCACTGAGCAAGTAGGCACAGTATATGCTGTTAGCCTGACACACAGGCTGGCAGTGGCAGGCTGGCCTGGCAACTGAAATTAGATTACACTATCAGACTGATATAAAAGTTTTTTTTTTTTAATTTACACTAACTTTACACCAGATATGACTGGTGGTGGCACTGAGCAAGTAGGCACAGTATATGCTGTGAGCCTGACACACAGGCTGGCAGTGGCAGGCTGGCCTGGTCACTAAAACTAGATTACACTAGCAGACTGATGAAAAAGGTTTTTTATTTTTAAATTTACACTAATGTTACACCAGATATGAGTGGTGGCACTGAGCAAGTAGGCACAGTATATGCTGTGAGCCTGACACACAGGCTGGCAGTGGCAGGCGGGCAACTGCTATTAGATTACACTAGCAAACTGATGTAAAAGTTTTTTTTTTTAAATTTACACTACTGTTACACCAGATATGAGTGGTGGCGCTGAGCAAGTAGGCACAGTATATGCTGTGAACCTGACACACAGGCTGGCAGTGGCAGGCTGGCCTGGCAAATGAAATTAGATTACACTAGCAGACTGATGAAAAAGGTTTTTTTTAAAATTTACACTAATGTTACACCAGATATGAGTGGTGGCACTGAGCAAGTAGGCACAGTATATGCTGTGAGCCTGACACACAGGCTGGCAGTGGCAGGCGGGCAAATGCTATTAGATTACACTAGCAAACTGATGTAAAAGGTTTTTTTTGGAAATTTACACTACTGTTACACCAGATATGAGTGGTGGCACTGAGCAAGTAGGCACAGTATATGCTGTGAGCCTGACACACAGGCTGGCAGTGGCAGGCTGGCCTGTCAACTGAAATTATATTACACTAGCAGACTGATGTAAAAGTTTTTTTTTTTTAAATTTACACTACTGTTACACCAGATATGACTGGTGGTGGCACTGAGCAAGTAGGCACAGTAAATGCTGTGAGCCTGTCACACAGGCTGGCAGTGGCAGGCTGGCCTGGCAACTGAAATTAGATTACACTAGCAGACTGATGAAAAAGGTTTTTTATTTTTAAATTTACACTAATGTTACACCAGATATGAGTGGTGGCACTGAGCAAGTAGGCACAGTATATGCTGTGAGCCTGATACACAGGCTGGCAGTGGCAGGCGGGCAACTGCTATTAGATTACACTAGCAAACTGATGTAAAAGTTTTTTTTTTTAAATTTACACTACTGTTACACCAGATATGAGTGGTGGCACTGAGCAAGTAGGCACAGTATATGCTGTAAACCTGACACACAGGCTGGCAGTGGCAGGTGGGCAAATGCTATTAGATTACACTAGCAAACTGATGTAAAAGTTTTTTTTGTAAATTTAAACTATTGTTACACCAGATATGAGTGGTGGCACTGAGCAAGTAGGCACAGTATATGCTGTGAGGCTGACACACAGGCTGGCAGTGGCAGGCTGGCTTGGAAACTGAAATTAGATTACACTAGCAGACTGATGTAAAAGTTTTTTTTTTTAATTTACACTACTGTTACACCAGATATGACTGGTGGTGGCACTGAGCAAGTAGGCACAGTATATGCTGTGAGCCTGACACACAGGCTGGCAGTGGCAGGCTGGCCTGGCAACTGAAATTAGATTACACTAGCAGACTGATGAAAAAGGTTTTTTATTTTTAAATTTACACTAATGTTACACCAGATATGAGTGGTGGCACTGAGCAAGTAGGCACAGTATATGCTGTGAGCCTGACACACAGGCTGGCAGTGGCAGGCGGGCCTGGAAACTGAAATTAGATAACTCTAGCAGACTGATGTAAAAGTTTTTTTTTAAATTTACACTAATGTTACACCAGATATGAGTGGTGGCACTGAGCAAGTAGGCACAGTATATGCTGTGAGCCTGACACACAGGCTGGCAGTGGCAGGCGGGCAACTGCTATTAGATTACACTAGCAAACTGATGTAAAAGTTTTTTTTTGGAAATATACACTACTGTTACACCAGATATGAGTGGTGGCATTGAGCAAGTAGGCACGGTATATGCTGTGAGCCTGACACACAGGCTTGCAGTGGCAGGCTGGCCTGTCAACTGAAATTATATTACACTAGCAGACTGATGTAAAAGTTATTTTTTTTAAATTTACACTACTGTTACACCAGATATGACTGGTGGTAGCACTGAGCAAGTATGCACAGTATATGCTGTGAGCCTGACACAGAGGCTGGCAGTGGCAGGCTGGCCTGGCAACTGAAATTAGATTACACTAGCAGACTGATGAAAAAGGATTTTTTATTTTTAAATTTACACTAAAGTTATACCAGATATAAGTGGTGGCACTGAGCAAGTAGGCACAGTATATGCTGTGAGCCTGACACACAGGCTGGCAGTGGCAGGCGGGCAACTGCTATTAGATTACACTAGCAAACTGATGTAAAAGTTTTTTAAAAAAAAATTAAACTACTGTTACACCAGATATGAGTGGTGGCGCTGAGCAATTAGGCACAGTACATGCTGTGAGCCTGACACACAGGCTGGCAGTGGCAGGCTGGCCTGGCAACTGAAATTAGATTACACTAGCAGACTGATGAAAAAAGATTTTTATTTTTAAATTTACACTAATGTTACACCAGATATGAGTGGTGGCACTGAGCAAGAAGGCACAGTATATGCTGTGAGCCTGACACACAGGCTGGCAGTGGCAGGCGGGCAACTGCTATTAGATTACACTAGCAAACTGATGTAAAAGTTTTTTTTTTTTTTAATTTATACTACTGTTACACCAGATATGAGTGGTGGCACTGAGCAAGTAAGCACAGTATATGCTGTGAGCCTGACACACAGGCTGACAGTGGCAGGCTGGCCTGGCAACTGAAATTAGATTACACTAGCAGACTGATGTAAACGTTTTTTTTTTTATTTACACTAATGTTACACCAGATATGAGTGGTGGCACTGAGTAAGTAGGCAGAGTATATGCTGTGAGCCTGACACAGAGGCTGGCAGTGGCAGGTGGGTAACTGCTATTAGATTACACTAGCAAACTGATGTAAAAGTTTTTTTTTGTAAATTTACACTACTGTTACACCAGATATGAGTGGTGGCACTGAGCAAGTAGGCACAGTATATGATGTTAGCCTGACACACAGGCTGGCAGTGGCAGGCTGGCCTGGCAACTGAAATTAGATTACACTATCAGACTGATATAAAAGGTTTTTTTTTTAAATTTACACTAACTTTACACCAGATATGACTGGTGGTGGCACTGAGCAAGTAGGCACAGTATATGCTGTGAGCCTGACACACAGGCTGGCAGTGGCAGGCTGGCCTGGCAACTGAAACTAGATTACACTAGCAGACTGATGAAAAAGGTTTTTTATTTTTAAATTTACACTAATGTTACACCAGATATGAGTGGTGGCACTGAGCAAGTAGGCACAGTATATGCTGTGAGCCTGACACACAGGCTGGCAGTGGCAGGCGGGCAACTGCTATTAGATTACACTAGCAAACTGATGTAAAAGTTTTTTTTTTTTAAATTTACACTACTGTTACACCAGATATGAGTGGTGGCGCTGAGCAAGTAGGCACAGTATATGCTGTGAGCCTGACACACAGGCTGGCAGTGGCGGGCTGGCCTGGCAACTGAAATTAGATTACACTAGCAGACTGATGAAAAAGGTTTTTTATTTTAAATTTACACTAATGTTACACCAGATATGAGTGGTGGCACTGAGCAAGTAGGCACAGTATATGCCGTGAGCCTGACACACAGGCTGGCAGTGGCAGGCTGGCCTGGCAACTGAAATTAGATTACATTAGCAGACTGATGTAAAAAAAAATATTTTTTTAATTTACACTACTGTTACACCAGATATGAGTGGTAGCACTGAGCAAGTAGGCACATTATATGCTGTGAGCCTTACACACAGGCTGGCAGTGGCAGGCTGGGCTGGCAACTGAAATTAGATTACACTAGCAGACTGATGTAAAAGGTTTTTTATTTTTAAATTTACACTAATGTTACACCAGATATGAGTGGTGGCACTGAGTAAGTAGGCACAGTATATGTTGTGATTCTGACACAGAGGCTGGCAGTGGCAGGTGGGCAACTGCTATTAGATTACACTAGCAAACTGATGTAAAAGTTTTTTTTTGTAAATTTACACTACTGTTACACCAGATATGAGTGGTGGCACTGAGCAAGTAGGTACAGTATATGCTGTTAGCCTGACACACAGGCTGGCAGTGGCAGGCTGGCCTGGCAACTGAAATTAGATTACACTATCAGACTGATGTAAAAGTTTTTTTTTTTAATTTACACTAACTTTACACCAGATATGAGTGGTGGCACTGAGCAATTAGGCACAGTATATGCTGTGAGCCTGACACACAGGCTGGCAGTGGCAGGCTGGCCTGGCAACTGAAATTAGATTACACTAGCAAACTGATGTAAAAGTTTTTTTTTGTAAATTTACACTACTGTTACAACAGATATGAGTGGTGGCACTGAGCAATTAGGCACAGTATATGCTGTGAGCCTGACACACAGGCTGGCAGTGGCAGGCTGGCCTGGCAACTGAAACTAGATTACACTAGCAGACTGATGAAAAAGGTTTTTTATTTTTAAATTTACACTAATGTTACACCAGATATGAGTGGTGGCACTGAGCAAGTAGGCACAATATATGCTGTGAGCCTGACATACAGGCTGGCAGTGGCAGGCAGTCAACTGCTATTAGATTACACTAGCAAACTGATGTAAATGTTTTTTTTTATATTTATACTACTGTTACACCAGATATGAGTGGTAGCACTGAGCAAGTAGGCACAGTATATGCTGTGAGCCTGACACACAGGCTGGCAGTGGCAGGCTGACCTGGCAACTGAAATTAGATTACACTAGCAGACTGATGTAAAAGTTTTTTTTTAAATTTACACTACTGTTACACCAGATATGAGGGGTGGCACTGATCAAGTAGGCACAGTATATGCTGTGAGCCTGGCACACAGGCTGGCAGTGGCAGGTGGGCAACTGCTATTAGATTACACTAGCAAACTGATGTAAAAGTTTTTTATTTTTTTTATTTATACTACTGTTACACCAGATATGAGTGGTGGCACTGAGCAAGTAGGCACAGTATATGCTGTGAGCCTGACACACAGGCTGGCAGTGGCAGGCTGGCCTGGCAACTGAAATTAGATTACACTAGCAGACTGATGAAAAAGGTTTTTTTTTTTAAATTTACACTAATGTTACACCAGATATGAGTGGTGGCACTGAGCAAGTAGGCACAGTATATGCTGTGAGCCTGACACACAGGCTGGCAGTGGCAGGCTGGCCTGGCAACTGAAATTAGATTACATTAGCAGACTGATGTAAAAAAAAATATTTTTTTAATTTACACTACTGTTACACCAGATATGAGTGGTAGCACTGAGCAAGTAGGCACATTATATGCTGTGAGCCTTACACACAGGCTGGCAGTGGCAGGCTGGCCTGGCAACTGAAATTAGATTACACTAGCAGACTGATGTAAAAGGTTTTTTATTTTTAAATTTACACTAATGTTACACCAGATATGAGTGGTGGCACTGAGTAAGTAGGCACAGTATATGTTATGATTCTGACACAGAGGCTGGCAGTGGCAGGTGGGCAACTGCTATTAGATTACACTAGCAAACTGATGTAAAAGTTTTTTTTTGTAAATTTACACTACTGTTGCACCAGATATGAGTGGTGGCACTGAGCAAGTAGGTACAGTATATGCTGTTAGCCTGACACACAGGCTGGCAGTGGCAGGCTGGCCTGGCAACTGAAATTAGATTACACTATCAGACTGATGTAAAAGTTTTTTTTTTTTAAATTTACACTAACTTTACACCAGATATGACTGGTGGTGGCACTGAGCAAGTAGGCACAGTATATGCTGTGAGCCTGACACACAGGCTGGCAGTGGCAGGCTGGCCTGGCAACTGAAACTAGATTACACTAGCAGACTGATGAAAAAGGTTTTTTATTTTTAAATTTACACTAATGTTACACCAGATATGAGTGGTGGCACTGAGCAAGTAGGCACAATATATTTTGTGAGCCTGACATACAGGCTGGCAGTGGCAGGCAGTCAACTGCTATTAGATTACACTAGCAAACTGATGTAAAAGTTTTTTTTTTTTTTTAATTTATACTACTGTTACACCAGATATGAGGGGTGGCACTGATCAAGTAGGCACAGTATTTGCTGTGAGCCTGGCACACAGGCTGGCAGTGGCAGGTGGGCAACTGCTATTAGATTACACTAGCAAACTGATGTAAAAGGTTTTTTTTGTAAATTTACACTACTGTTACACCAGATATGAGTGGTGGCACTGAGCAAATAGGCACAGTATATGCTGTTAGCCTGACACACAGGCTGGCAGTGGCAGGCTGGCCTGGCAACTGAAATTAGATTACATTAGCAGACTGATATAAAAGTTTTTTTTTTAATTTACACTACTGTTACACCAGATATGAGTGGTGGCACTGAGCAAGTAGGCACAGTATATGCTGTGAGCCTGAAACACAGGCTGGCAGTGGCAGGCTGGCCTGGAACTGAAATTAGATCACACTAGCAGACTGATGTAAACATTTTTTTTTTTATTTACACTACTGTTACAACAGATATGAGTGGTGGCGCTGAGCAAGTAGGCACAGTATATGCTGTGAGCCTGACACACAGGCTGGCAGTGGCAGGCTGGCCTGGCAACTGAAATTAGATTACACTAGCAGACTGATGAAAAAGGTTTTTATTTTAAAATTTACACTAATGTTACACCAGATATGAGTGGTGGCACTGAGCAAGTAGGCACAGTATATGCTGTGAGCCTGACACACAGGCTGGCAGTGGCAGGCGGGCAACTGCTATTAGATTACACTAGCAAACTGAAGTAAAAGTTTTTTTTTTAATTTATACTACTTTTACACCAGATATGAGTGGTAGCACGGAGCAAGTAAGCACAGTATATGCTGTGAGCCTGACACACAGGCTGGCAGTGGCAGGCTGGCCTGGCAACTGAAATTAGATTACACTAGCAGACTGATGTAAAAGGTTTTTTTAAAATTTACACTAATGTTACACCAGATATGAGTGGTGGTACTGAGCAAGTAGGCACAGTATATGCTGTGAGTCTGACACACAGGCTGGCAGTGGCAGGTGTGCAACTGCTATTAGATTACACTAGCAAACTGATGTAAAAGGTTTTTTTTGTAAATTTACACTACTGTTACACCAGATATGAGTGGTGGCACTGAGCAAGTAGGCACAGTATATGTTGTTAGCCTGACACACAGGCTGGCAGTGGCAGGCTGGCCTGGCAACTGAAATTAGATTACACTATCAGACTGATGTAAAAGTTTTTTTTTTAAATTTACACTAACTTTACACCAGATATGACTGGTGGTGACACTGAGCAAGTAGGCACAGTATATGCTGTGAGCCTGACACACAGGCTGGCAGTGGCAGGCTGGCCTGGCAACTGAAACTAGTTTACACTAGCAGACTGATGAAAAAGGTTTTTTATTTTTAAATTTACACTAATGTTACACCAGATATGAGTGGTGGCACTGAGCAAGTAGGCACAATATATGCTGTGAGCCTGACATACAGGCTGGCAGTGGCAGGCAGTCAACTGCTATTAGATTACACTAGCAAACTGATGTAAAAGTTTTTTTTTTTTAATTTATACTACTGTTACACCAGATATGAGTGGTAGCACTGAGCAAGTAGGCACAGTATATGCTGTGAGCCTGACACACAGGCTGGCAGTGGCAGGCTGGCCTGGCAACTGAAATTAGATTACACTAGCAGACTGATGTAAAAGTTTTTTTTAAAATTTACACTACTGTTACACCAGATATGAGGGGTGGCACTGAGCAAGAAGGCACATTATATGCTGTGAGCCTGGCACACAGGCTGGCAGTGGCAGGTGGGCAACTGCTATTAGATTACACTAGCAAACTGATGTTAAAGGTTTTTTTTTGTAAATTTACACTACTGTTACACCAGATATGAGTGGTGGCACTGAGCAAATAGGCACAGTATATGCTGTGAGCCTGACACACAGGCTGGCAGTGGAAGGCTGGCCTGGCAACTGAAATTAGATTACACTAGCAGACTGATTTAAAAGTTTTTTTTTTTTTTTTTTAAATTTACACTACTGTTACACCAGATATGACTGGTAGTGGCACTCAGCAAGTAGGCACAGTATATGCTGTGAGCCTGACACACAGGCTGGCAGTGGCAGGATGGCCTGGCAACTGAAATTAGATTACACTATCAGACTGATGTAAAAGTTTTTTTTTTTTTATTTACACTAATGTTACACCAGATATGAGTGGTGGCACTGAGCAAGTAGGCACAGTATATGCTGTGAGCCTGACACACAGGCTGGCAGTGGCAGGCAGGCAACTGCTATTAGATTACACTAGCAAACTGATGTAAAAGTTTTTTTTTTTTTTAAATTTACACTACTGTTACACCAGATATGAGTGGTGGCGCTGAGCAAGTAGGCACAGTATTTGCTGTGAGCCTGACACACAGGCTGGCAGTGGCAGGCAGGCCTGGCAACTGAAATTAGATTACACTAGCAGACTGATGAAAAAGGTTTTTATTTTAAAATTTACACTAATGTTACACCAGATATGAGTGGTGGCACTGAGCAAGTAGGCACAGTATATGCTGTGAGCCTGACACACAGGCTGGCAGTGGCAGGCGGGCAACTGCTATTAGATTACACTAGCAAACTGAAGTAAAAGTTTTTTTTTTTAATTTATACTACTTTTACTCCAGATATGAGTGGTAGCACTGAGCAAGTAGGCACAGTATATGCTGTGAGCCTGACACACAGGCTGGCAGTGACAGACTGGCCTGGCAACTGAAATTAGATTACACTAGCAGACTGATGTAAGAGGTTTTTTTAAAATTTACACTAATGTTACACCAGATATGAGTGGTGGTACTGAGCAAGTAGGCACAGTATATGCTGTGAGCATGACACACAGGCTGGCAGTGGCAGGTGTGCAACTGCTATTAGATTACACTAGCAAACTGATGTAAAAGGTTTTTTTTGTAAATTTACACTACTGTTACACCAGATATGAGTGGTGGCACTGAGCAAGTAGGCACAGTATATGCTGTTAGCCTGACACACAGGCTGGCAGTGGCAGGCTGGCCTGGCAACTGAAATTAGATTACATTAGCAGACTGATATAAAAGTTTTTTTTAAATTTACACTACTGTTACACCAGATATGAGGGGTGGCACTAGGCAAGTAGACACAGTATATGCTGTGAGCCTGACACACAGGCTGGCAGTGGCAGGTGGGCAACTGCTATTAGATTACACTAGCAAACTGATGTAAAAGTTTTTTTTTGTAAATTTGCACTACTGTTACACCAGATATGAGTGGTGGCACTGAGCAAATAGGCACAGTATATGCTGTTAGCCTGACACATAGGCTGGCAGTGGCAGGCTGGCCTGGCAACTGAAATTAGATTACACTAGCAGACTGATGTAAAAGTTTTTTGTTTTTTTTTAAATTTACACTACTGTTACACCAGATATGACTGGTAGTGGCACTCAGCAAATAGGCACAGTATATGCTGTGAGCCTGACACACAGACTGGCAGTGGCAGGATGGCCTGGCAACTGAAATTAGATTACACTATCAGACTGATGTAAAAGTTGTTTTTTTAAATTTACTCTAATGTTACACCAGATATGAGTGGTGGCACTGAGCAAGTAGGCACAGTGTATGCTGTGAGCCTGACACACAGGCTGGCAGTGGCAGGTGGGCAACTGCTATTAGATTACACTAGCAAACTGATGTAAAAGTTTTTTTTTTTTAATTTACACTACTGTTACACCAGATATGAGTGGTGGCGCTGAGCAAGTAGGCACAGTATATGCTGTGAGCCTGACAAACAGGCTGGCAGTGGCAGGAAGGCCTGGCAACTGAAATTAGATTACACTAGCAGACTGATGAAAAAGGTTTTTTTTTTTTAAATTTACACTAATGTTACACCAGATATGAGTGGTGGCACTGAGCAAGTAGGCACAGTATATGCTGTGAGCCTGACACACAGGCTGGCAGTGGCAGGCTGGCCTGGCAACTGAAATTAGATTACATTAGCAGACTGATATAAAAGTTTTTTTTTTTTTAATTTACACTACTGTTACACCAGATATGAGTGGTGGCACTGATCAAGTAGGCACAGTATATGCTGTGAGCCTGACACACAGGCTGGCAGTGGCAGGCTGGCCTGGAACTGAAATTAGATTATACTAGCAGACTGATGTAAACGTTTTTTTTTTAAATTTACACTACTGTTACACCAGATATGAGTGGTTGCGCTGAGCAAGTAGGCACAGTATATGCTGTGAGTCTGACACACAGACTGGCAGTGGCAGGCTGGCCTGGCAACTGAAATTAGATTACACTAGCAGACTGATGAAAAAGGTTTTTTATTTTAAAATTTACACTAATGTTACACCAGATATGAGTGGTGGCACTGAGCAAGTAGGCACAGTATATGCTATGAGCCTGACACACAGGCTGGCAGTGGCAGGCGGGCAACTGCTATTAGATTACACTAGCAAACTGATGTAAAAGTTTTTTTTTAAATTTATACTACTGTTACACCAGATATGAGTGGTAGCACTGAGCAAGTAGGCACAGTATATGCTGTGAGCCTGACACACAGGCTGGCAGTGGCAGGCTGGCCTGGCAACTGAAATTAGATTACACTAGCAGACTGATGTAAAAGGTTTTTTTAAAATTTACACTAATGTTACACCAGATATGAGTGGTGGTACTGAGCAAGTAGGCACAGTATATGCTGTGAACCTGACACACAGGCTGGCAGTGGCAGGTGGGCAACTGCTATGAGATTACACTAGCAAACTGATGTAAAAGGTTTTTTTTGTAAATTTACACTACTGTTACACCAGATATGAGTATTGGCACTGAGCAAGTAGGCACAGTATATGCTGTGAGCCTGACACACAGGCTGGCAGTGGCAGGCTGGCCTGGCAACTGAAATTAGATTACACTAGCAGACTGATTTAAACGTTTTTTTTTTTTAAATTTACACTACTGTTACACCAGATATGACTGGTAGTGGCACTAAGCAAGTAGGCACAGTATATGCTGTGAGCCTGACACACAGGCTGGCAGTGGCAGGCTGGCCTGGCAACTGAAATTAGATTACACTATCAGACTGATGTAAAAGTTTTTTTTTAAAATTTACACTTATGTTACACCAGATATGAGTGGTGGCACTGAGCAAGTAGGCACAGTATATGCTGTGAGCCTGACACACAGGCTGGCAGTGGCAGGTGGGCAACTGCTATTAGATTACACTAGCAAACTGATGTAAAAGTTTTTTTTTTAAATTTACACTACTGTTACACCAGATATGAGTGGTGGCGCTGAGCAAGTAGGCACAGTATTTGCTGTGAGCCTGACACACAGGCTGGCAGTGGCAGGCTGGCCTGGCAACTGAAATTAGATTACATTAGCAGACTGATGTAAAAGTTTTTTTTTTTTAAATTTACACTAATGTTACACCAGATATGAGTGGTGGCACTGAGCAAGTAGGCACAGTATATGCTGTTAGCCTGACACACAGGCTGGCAGTGGCAGGCTGGCCTGGCAACTGAAATTAGATTACATTAGCAGACTGATATAAAAGTTTTTTTTTTAATTTACACTACTGTTACACCAGATATGAGTGGTGGCACTGAGCAAGTAGGCACAGTATATGCTGTGAGCCTGAAACACAGGCTGGCAGTGGCAGGCTGGCCTGGAACTGAAATTAGATCACACTAGCAGACTGATGTAAACATTTTTTTTTTATTTACACTACTGTTACAACAGATATGAGTGGTGGCGCTGAGCAAGTAGGCACAGTATATGCTGTGAGCCTGACACACAGGCTGGCAGTGGCAGGCTGGCCTGGCAACTGAAATTAGATTACACTAGCAGACTGATGAAAAAGGTTTTTATTTTAAAATTTACACTAATGTTACACCAGATATGAGTGGTGGCACTGAGCAAGTAGGCACAGTATATGCTGTGAGCCTGACACACAGGCTGGCAGTGGCAGGCGGGCAACTGCTATTAGATTACACTAGCAAACTGAAGTAAAAGTTTTTTTTTTAATTTATACTACTTTTACACCAGATATGAGTGGTAGCACGGAGCAAGTAAGCACAGTATATGCTGTGAGCCTGACACACAGGCTGGCAGTGGCAGGCTGGCCTGGCAACTGAAATTAGATTACACTAGCAGACTGATGTAAAAGGTTTTTTTAAAATTTACACTAATGTTACACCAGATATGAGTGGTGGTACTGAGCAAGTAGGCACAGTATATGCTGTGAGCCTGACACACAGGCTGGCAGTGGCAGGTGTGCAACTGCTATTAGATTACACTAGCAAACTGATGTAAAAGGTTTTTTTTGTAAATTTACACTACTGTTACACCAGATATGAGTGGTGGCACTGAGCAAGTAGGCACAGTATATGTTGTTAGCCTGACACACAGGCTGGCAGTGGCAGGCTGGCCTGGCAACTGAAATTAGATTACACTATCAGACTGATGTAAAAGTTTTTTTTTTAAATTTACACTAACTTTACACCAGATATGACTGGTGGTGACACTGAGCAAGTAGGCACAGTATATGCTGTGAGCCTGACACACAGGCTGGCAGTGGCAGGCTGGCCTGGCAACTGAAACTAGTTTACACTAGCAGACTGATGAAAAAGGTTTTTTATTTTTAAATTTACACTAATGTTACACCAGATATGAGTGGTGGCACTGAGCAAGTAGGCACAATATATGCTGTGAGCCTGACATACAGGCTGGCAGTGGCAGGCAGTCAACTGCTATTAGATTACACTAGCAAACTGATGTAAAAGTTTTTTTTTTTTAATTTATACTACTGTTACACCAGATATGAGTGGTAGCACTGAGCAAGTAGGCACAGTATATGCTGTGAGCCTGACACACAGGCTGGCAGTGGCAGGCTGGCCTGGCAACTGAAATTAGATTACACTAGCAGACTGATGTAAAAGTTTTTTTTAAAATTTACACTACTGTTACACCAGATATGAGGGGTGGCACTGAGCAAGAAGGCACATTATATGCTGTGAGCCTGGCACACAGGCTGGCAGTGGCAGGTGGGCAACTGCTATTAGATTACACTAGCAAACTGATGTTAAAGGTTTTTTTTTGTAAATTTACACTACTGTTACACCAGATATGAGTGGTGGCACTGAGCAAATAGGCACAGTATATGCTGTGAGCCTGACACACAGGCTGGCAGTGGAAGGCTGGCCTGGCAACTGAAATTAGATTACACTAGCAGACTGATTTAAAAGTTTTTTTTTTTTTTTTTTAAATTTACACTACTGTTACACCAGATATGACTGGTAGTGGCACTCAGCAAGTAGGCACAGTATATGCTGTGAGCCTGACACACAGGCTGGCAGTGGCAGGATGGCCTGGCAACTGAAATTAGATTACACTATCAGACTGATGTAAAAGTTTTTTTTTTTTTATTTACACTAATGTTACACCAGATATGAGTGGTGGCACTGAGCAAGTAGGCACAGTATATGCTGTGAGCCTGACACACAGGCTGGCAGTGGCAGGCAGGCAACTGCTATCAGATTACACTAGCAAACTGATGTAAAAGTTTTTTTTTTTTTTAAATTTACACTACTGTTACACCAGATATGAGTGGTGGCGCTGAGCAAGTAGGCACAGTATTTGCTGTGAGCCTGACACACAGGCTGGCAGTGGCAGGCAGGCCTGGCAACTGAAATTAGATTACACTAGCAGACTGATGAAAAAGGTTTTTATTTTAAAATTTACACTAATGTTACACCAGATATGAGTGGTGGCACTGAGCAAGTAGGCACAGTATATGCTGTGAGCCTGACACACAGGCTGGCAGTGGCAGGCGGGCAACTGCTATTAGATTACACTAGCAAACTGAAGTAAAAGTTTTTTTTTTTAATTTATACTACTTTTACTCCAGATATGAGTGGTAGCACTGAGCAAGTAGGCACAGTATATGCTGTGAGCCTGACACACAGGCTGGCAGTGACAGACTGGCCTGGCAACTGAAATTAGATTACACTAGCAGACTGATGTAAGAGGTTTTTTTAAAATTTACACTAATGTTACACCAGATATGAGTGGTGGTACTGAGCAAGTAGGCACAGTATATGCTGTGAGCATGACACACAGGCTGGCAGTGGCAGGTGTGCAACTGCTATTAGATTACACTAGCAAACTGATGTAAAAGGTTTTTTTTGTAAATTTACACTACTGTTACACCAGATATGAGTGGTGGCACTGAGCAAGTAGGCACAGTATATGCTGTTAGCCTGACACACAGGCTGGCAGTGGCAGGCTGGCCTGGCAACTGAAATTAGATTACATTAGCAGACTGATATAAAAGTTTTTTTTAAATTTACACTACTGTTACACCAGATATGAGGGGTGGCACTAGGCAAGTAGACACAGTATATGCTGTGAGCCTGACACACAGGCTGGCAGTGGCAGGTGGGCAACTGCTATTAGATTACACTAGCAAACTGATGTAAAAGTTTTTTTTTGTAAATTTGCACTACTGTTACACCAGATATGAGTGGTGGCACTGAGCAAATAGGCACAGTATATGCTGTTAGCCTGACACATAGGCTGGCAGTGGCAGGCTGGCCTGGCAACTGAAATTAGATTACACTAGCAGACTGATGTAAAAGTTTTTTGTTTTTTTTTAAATTTACACTACTGTTACACCAGATATGACTGGTAGTGGCACTCAGCAAATAGGCACAGTATATGCTGTGAGCCTGACACACAGGCTGGCAGTGGCAGGATGGCCTGGCAACTGAAATTAGATTACACTATCAGACTGATGTAAAAGTTGTTTTTTTAAATTTACTCTAATGTTACACCAGATATGAGTGGTGGCACTGAGCAAGTAGGCACAGTGTATGCTGTGAGCCTGACACACAGGCTGGCAGTGGCAGGTGGGCAACTGCTATTAGATTACACTAGCAAACTGATGTAAAAGTTTTTTTTTTTTAATTTACACTACTGTTACACCAGATATGAGTGGTGGCGCTGAGCAAGTAGGCACAGTATATGCTGTGAGCCTGACAAACAGGCTGGCAGTGGCAGGAAGGCCTGGCAACTGAAATTAGATTACACTAGCAGACTGATGAAAAAGGTTTTTTTTTTTAAATTTACACTAATGTTACACCAGATATGAGTGGTGGCACTGAGCAAGTAGGCACAGTATATGCTGTGAGCCTGACACACAGGCTGGCAGTGGCAGGCTGGCCTGGCAACTGAAATTAGATTACATTAGCAGACTGATATAAAAGTTTTTTTTTTTTTAATTTACACTACTGTTACACCAGATATGAGTGGTGGCACTGATCAAGTAGGCACAGTATATGCTGTGAGCCTGACACACAGGCTGGCAGTGGCAGGCTGGCCTGGAACTGAAATTAGATTATACTAGCAGACTGATGTAAACGTTTTTTTTTTAAATTTACACTACTGTTACACCAGATATGAGTGGTTGCGCTGAGCAAGTAGGCACAGTATATGCTGTGAGTCTGACACACAGACTGGCAGTGGCAGGCTGGCCTGGCAACTGAAATTAGATTACACTAGCAGACTGATGAAAAAGGTTTTTTATTTTAAAATTTACACTAATGTTACACCAGATATGAGTGGTGGCACTGAGCAAGTAGGCACAGTATATGCTATGAGCCTGACACACAGGCTGGCAGTGGCAGGCGGGCAACTGCTATTAGATTACACTAGCAAACTGATGTAAAAGTTTTTTTTTAAATTTATACTACTGTTACACCAGATATGAGTGGTAGCACTGAGCAAGTAGGCACAGTATATGCTGTGAGCCTGACACACAGGCTGGCAGTGGCAGGCTGGCCTGGCAACTGAAATTAGATTACACTAGCAGACTGATGTAAAAGGTTTTTTTAAAATTTACACTAATGTTACACCAGATATGAGTGGTGGTACTGAGCAAGTAGGCACAGTATATGCTGTGAACCTGACACACAGGCTGGCAGTGGCAGGTGGGCAACTGCTATGAGATTACACTAGCAAACTGATGTAAAAGGTTTTTTTTGTAAATTTACACTACTGTTACACCAGATATGAGTATTGGCACTGAGCAAGTAGGCACAGTATATGCTGTGAGCCTGACACACAGGCTGGCAGTGGCAGGCTGGCCTGGCAACTGAAATTAGATTACACTAGCAGACTGATTTAAACGTTTTTTTTTTTTAAATTTACACTACTGTTACACCAGATATGACTGGTAGTGGCACTGAGCAAGTAGGCACAGTATATGCTGTGAGCCTGACACACAGGCTGGCAGTGGCAGGCTGGCCTGGCAACTGAAATTAGATTACACTATCAGACTGATGTAAAAGTTTTTTTTTAAAATTTACACTTATGTTACACCAGATATGAGTGGTGGCACTGAGCAAGTAGGCACAGTATATGCTGTGAGCCTGACACACAGGCTGGCAGTGGCAGGTGGGCAACTGCTATTAGATTACACTAGCAAACTGATGTAAAAGTTTTTTTTTTAAATTTACACTACTGTTACACCAGATATGAGTGGTGGCGCTGAGCAAGTAGGCACAGTATTTGCTGTGAGCCTGACACACAGGCTGGCAGTGGCAGGCTGGCCTGGCAACTGAAATTAGATTACATTAGCAGACTGATGTAAAAGTTTTTTTTTTTTAAATTTACACTAATGTTACACCAGATATGAGTGGTGGCACTGAGCAAGTAGGCACAGTATATGCTGTGAGCCTGACACACAGGCTGGCAGTGGCAGGCTGGCCTGGCAACTGAAATTAGATTACACTAGCAGACTGATGTAAAAGTTTTTTTTTTTTAATTTACACTACTGTTACACCAGATATGAGTGGTGGCGCTGAGCAAGTAGGCACAGTATATGCTGTGAGCCTGACACACAGACTGGCAGTGGCAGGCTGGCCTGGCAACTGAAATTAGATTACACTAGCAGACTGATGAAAAAGGTTTTTTATTTTTAAATTTACACTAATGTTACACCAGATATGAGTGGTGGCACTGTGCAAGTAGGCACAGTATATGCTGTGAGCCTGACACACAGGCTGGCAGTGGCAGGTGGGCAACTGCTATTAGATTACACTAGCAAACTGATGTAAAAGTTTTTTTTTAAAATTTATACTACTGTTACACCAGATATGAGTGGTAGCACTGAGCAAGTAGGTACAGTATATGCTGTGAGCCTGACACACAGGCTGGCAGTGGCAGGCTGGCCTGGCAACTGAAATTAGATTACACTAGCAGACTGATGTAAAAGTTTTTTTTTTAATTTACACTAATGTTACACCAGATATGAGTGGTGGCACTGAGCAAGTAGGCACAATACATGCTGTGAGCCTGACACACAGGCTGGCATTGGCAGGTGGGCAACTGCTATTAGATTACACTAGCAAACTGATGTAAAAGTTTTTTTTTGTAAATTTACACTATTGTTACACCAGAAATGAGTGGTGGCACTGAGCAAGTAGGCACAGTGTATGCTGTGAGGCTGACACACAGGCTGGCAGTGGCAGGCTGGCCTGGAAACTGAAATTAGATTACACTAGCAGACTGATGTAAAAGTTTTTTTTTTTTTAAATTTACACTAATGTTACACCAGATATGAGTGGTGGCACTGAGCAAGTAGGCACAGTATATGCTTTGAGCCTGACACACAGGCTGGCAGTGGCAGGCGGGCAACTGCTATTAGATTACACTAGCAAACTGATGTAAAGGTTTTTTTTTGGAAATTTACACTACTGTTACACCAGATATGAGTGGTGGCACTGAGCAAGTAGGCACAGTACATTCTGTGAGCCTGACACACAAGCTGGCAGTGGCAGGCTGGCCTGGCAACTGCTATTAGATTACACTAGCAAACTGATGTAAATGTTTTTTTTTTTTAAATTTACACTATTGTTACTCCAGATATGAGTGGTGGCACTGAGCAAGTAGGCAGAGTATATGCTGTGAGGCTGACACACAGGCTGGCAGTGGCAGGATGGCCTGGCAACTGAAATTAGATTACACTAGCAGACTGATGTAAAAGTTTTTTTTTTAAATTTACACTAATGTTACACCAGATATGAGTGGTGGCACTGAGCAAGTAGGCACAGTATATGCTGTGAGCCTGACACACAGGCTGGCAGTGGCAGGCGGGCAACTGCTATTAGATTACACTAGCAAGCTGATGTAAAAGTTTTTTTTAAAAAAATGTATACTACTGTTACACCAGATATGACTGGTAGTGGCACTGAGCAAGTAGGCACAGTATATGCTGTGAGCCTGACACACAGGCTGGCAGTGGCAGGATGGCCTGGCAACTGAAATTAGATTACACTATCAGACTGATGTAAAAGTTTTTTTTTTTAAATTTACACTAATGTTACACCAGATATGAGTGGTGGTACTGAGCAAGTAGGCACAGTATATGCTGTGAGCCTGACACACAGGCTGGCAGTGGCAGGCGGGCAACTGCTATTAGATTACACTAGCAAACTGATGTAAAAGTTTTTTTTTTTTAATTTACACTACTGTTACACCAGATATGAGTGGTGGCGCTGAGCAAGTAGGCACAGTATATTCTGTGAGCCTGACACACAAGCTGACAGTGGCAGGCTGGCCTAGCAACTGCTATTAGATTACACTAGCAAACTGATGTAAATGGTTTTTTTTTTAAATTTACACTATTGTTACTCCAGATATGAGTGGTGGCACTGAGCAAGTAGGCAGAGTATATGCTGTGAGGCTGACACACAGGCTGGCAGTGGCAGGATGGCCTGGCAACTGAAATTAGATTACACTAGCAGACTGATGTAAAAGTTTTTTTTTTAAAATTTACACTAATGTTACACCAGATATGAGTGGTGGCACTGAGCAAGTAGGCACAGTATATGCTGTGAGCCTGACACACAGGCTGGTAGTGGCAGGCGGGCAACTGCTATTAGATTACACTAGCAAACTGATGTAAAAGTTTTTTTTAAAAAAATGTATACTACTGTTACACCAGATATGACTGGTAGTGGCACTGAGAAAGTAGGCACAGTATATGCTGTGAGCCTGACACACAGGCTGGCAGTGGCAGGATGGCCTGGCAACTGAAATTAGATTACACTATCAGACTGATGTAAAAGTTTTTTTTTTAAATTTACACTAATGTTGCACCAGATATGAGTGGTGGCACTGAGCAAGTAGGCACAGTATATGCTGTGAGCCTGACACACAGGCTGGCAGTGGCAGGCGGGCAACTGCTATTAGATTACACTAGCAAACTGATGTAAAAGTTTTTTTTTTTTAAATTTACACTACTGTTACACCAGATATGAGTGGTGGCACTGAGCAAGAAGCACAGTATATGCTGTGAGCCTGACACACAGGCTGGCAGTGGCAGGCTGGCCTGGCAACTGAAATTAGATTACATTAGTCACACTGCACATCGTGCTGCTGACAGGCAGTGCAGCTTCAGGAGGAAAGAGCTAAGACTTCCTGTGGGAGTGGCGTGAGAAGTGCACGCCAAGAGCTCTGTGAGAGAGAGACGGTTTTCCACCATACCCCGCTAAAACTGCTCCTATTGCTGGGGGTGAGAGCCCTGCCTGGGGAGGAAAAGAATACACCTAAGCTGGAAGTCTAAAACTGACTGAATTTGCGGCCGGTCGGTCCCGGCCAGGGACACGCATCACAGCGCTCTGAAAACTGGGACCCAGACAGCAGAAGACGAGCGGTTCTGAGACCGCTGCATACACGAAAATCGCCTAGGCAGTGAAGAAAGACTGCCACCGCAAAACAGCATCAGAGCACATAACCTGCACGCATCACCCGGCGTAGATGGGAGGTATCTCAGCTGTTGCCGGGAAGGTGGAGTAGCAGGAAAGGAGCCTGGAAACAGCGGCCTGGTACGCTGAACAAAGTTTAATGGCGACACGCAAGTATGGTTTTCTACTACGCTAATAACATTCTAAACCTGATTTATATGTGATAAAGGCTGTTATATCTTGCATGACTGGGTTCACTGGAGATACGCAAGTATGGTTTTTTATACTAACAGTCTGACATACTAGTGGAAAAAGGTCATTATAACTTACTGGTCCCTGTTTCAAAAGTGGCAACAAATATATTGTAAAGCTCAGTATAAGGGGCTGGAGTGACAGTAAGCCTCCTGTTCTACGGTGGTGGAATAACCATAAAGGGAGCGCTGTGATGTGATGTGGGTGAATAGGCTGTAATCTTGCTGGCCTGAGTCAAGCTGCCAAACTGTGGGGAAAAGTGGAAAACATTCTTCTGATTTGTACTAGTCAGTGTGAATGAACATATTTGTCTGAGCCTTTTTAAAAAAAAAAAAAAAGGAACAGAAAAATTTGTGCTGGGGTGCAGAAGAGTAAAAAGGAGTAAAGCAAAAAGAGATACAAGTATTGTCTAAATTTGCCTGGAACCTGGTTCGTTGGGAAAGGAGAAGGAGGAAAGAAAAAAAAAAATGGGAAAAGAATTCTCGATTAGGTGGTTATAGAGCTAAATATTAGAAGACAAGTGGGGTTTGTAAAATCGAACTTTCAAACTGGAAAGAGGAAGAAAAGGAGAAAAAAAGAGAAAAAAGCTTGCTATATCAACCCCTGGGGAAATCTCAAGAACATTAATTATAGTGTTAAAAGCATCAGCTAGAGGAAGCTGAAAGGCCAACGTTGTTGAAAGGCTAATGGTTATGACTTGAGAGATGTTTGTCTTGTTCTAATATTGATAGAAGCGGAGGATTAAAGACTATTTTTGGTGATACCCTATCAACTGAGGGCTACAAATATTGAGGGACTGCTTTTTTTTTCCTTTTTTGCTGCTTCTGATTTTTTCTTTTGCATCTGTGGGTTATGAACTGGCAGAAGCAGAAATGCAATGATTTATGAAATGTTTGATTTATGTATTAGGATACAGTTCTCAGAGTGACATAGTGTGTGTCAGACTTTCTGTGTGCATTGATAGTGAACAATTTAGGTTAAACATATTGAATGCTGATATACACCCACTGATGCTATATATTGTACGCAACGTTACTAAGGCTCTCAGATTGTTTGGATATGAGATGGGGCATAAGCTTTAACGGTTGATTAAAATTAATAAGGTTGGAAAACAGGCTACAAATCTACATGTGCAGAGTATCAAACCAAAAAACAAAAGCAAAATAAGTAGAACTCATACTGAAGGGAGAATTACAACAATATCTATTCTGGTAGGGTGATTTCCTTAACACACAACTATATAGGTACATAGTAGTCTATTCAGATAGCTCAAGGTTTTCAGTGAGTGTATCTATATACATTTTCTTGCGCTTTTTTTTTTTTTTTCCTCTCACACATAAGCACTTTTATTAAGTAGTATTATACACAGTGGCACATTGCTACAATATATTATAGACACCCAATCTCGTCTGATCTCGGAAATTAAGCAACAATAGGCCTGGTTAAGATCGGACGACGAATTAAGACTAGGTTATAGGGAGAGTCACAGCACTATCTCTCCTGTTTACACGATTTTCACTATATAGAAGTTTATACACACAGTAGTATATATAGACCAAGCTAGGCTTCTAGCTAGCTTGGTAGATCACTTACACAACTGTTTTTTTTTTCTCACTTTTTCACGGTCCTTTCCCCTTTCCTTTTTTCTATTTTTTTTTTTTTTTTCAACAAATAAATATATCATACCTAGTATAGCCTTATGGAAAAATTTATACCGAACCTTAAAATAAGGTCTCCTGCCATGCCCCCCAAAAGAGATAAGAGAACTAAGACGCCGTCAGATATAGGAACAGAGTCCCTTAATGAAGATCAGGGGACCTGCCAGGAAAAGCAATTAACATTAAACCAATTAGCCAATATGATATTGCCCCAATTTGAAGCCGTAAAAAGTGAAATTGCCTCCCTATCAGTAGAAATTAGATCATTCTCTAATAGAATATTGGAAGTAGAGGAGAGAGTATCAGATATAGAGGACAGATTAAATGTGAAAGAAGCAAATTGGTCAAATTATGAGGATAAAATAAAAATAATGCAACTAAAAATAGATGATCTTGAAGATAGATCGCGCAGGAATAATATACGAATTGTAGGGCTACCAGAAGGGAGAGATTATGAAGATCTGATACTTTTTGGTGCAAATACGTTACCACAAGCTTTAGGAATGGAAATGACAGGAAATATCCAGGTTGAAAGGGCACACAGAATAGGCAATATTAAAAAATTCCCAGATGGCAGTGTAAGACCGAGGATGATACTCATAAAATATCTTAATTTCCAGGACAAATTGCAGTTAATGAGATGCTATAGGAAAACACCAGCACTCATGATTGACACAAAACAAATATACATGTTCCAAGATTTCTCAGTAGAGACCTCCTCAAAAAGGAAAATTATGGCACCTTTTTGTACGGGCTTAATTAAAGCTGGAATCAGGGTGAATTTGAGATATCCGGCTAAAATTGTAGTGTTGAATCCAGAGGGAAATATGACCGTGCTAAATACAGTAGAAGAAGCCAAAAAATATTGTTCAGAGAAAGGAGTAGAGGTGTAACTATAGAAATGTTAGTACTGTTTTTTATTTGTTATTTATAAGCAAGCATATGATGAAGTTTTTAGTTGTTAGTGATAGGGGTGGGTTTTTTTTTGTTTTGTTTTGTTTTGTTGTTATTATAGTTTTCTGGCAGTCAGGACGCTGCGGCAGAAGAATGAGCGTAGATAAATTTTTTAACATAAGATTTTATACCATTAAAGGAGAAAGATGTTGAAACTAATTTCATGGAATGTGGGTGGGATCACATCCCCCATTAAAAGGAAAAATATTTTAAAAATGTTGAAACGCCATAAGGCTGATATCATGTTTTTGCAGGAATTACACCTCAAAGAGGTAGAATTATCCAAATTAAGGGCCAACTGGATTGCGGAAGTTGTGGCCACACCTTGTAATAGCAGGAAGTGTGGAGTGGCGATATTATTTAATAAGACTCTGGGATATAAGATTATAAAACAGGTGAGAGACCCACAAGGGAGATTCTTGATTGTACAGGTGGAAATTAATAAGGAAATCTGGACGTTGTGTAATATTTATGGCCCGAATGAAATTAATATAGAATTTTGGGGAAAAATTAAACATAAACTGGCATCATATATAGGGCAAAATATAATCATGGCAGGAGATTTCAACGCTACTATGTGTCCAACAATTGATAGGTTCAGGTCTAGAGCCATAAATAAGCACAATAAAGAGGCAAAACTTTTTAGAGAATTTGCAAAGACATTAAAATTAAAAGACATATGGCGTTTTCAGCATCCTGATAAACGTGAATTCTCGTGTGAATCTAAATCACATAGAAACTTCTCGCGGATAGACATGTTCCTGATAGAAGAGAGTTTAATGGCCCTAGAATTGGAGACGCATATAGCAGAGATAACAATATCTGATCATGCGATAATTAGTCTCAAGATAGAAGCTGGGATTAAAAAAGACCCAAAAACAAATTCATTTAGTTTTCCTAAACATATGATATACGATGGCAAATTTTATAACTTTTTGGTGAATAGTTGGAAAGAATATTACAGGCAGAATAGTTCTTACAAGGGTCACCCAGAAATACTCTGGGAAGCGGGCAAAGCGGTTATAAGGGGTCAAATAAAATGTTATATGATACAAAGGAAACGTAAACATAAGGGGAGAGAGATCCATTTGGCAAATCAGCTAAAAAACGCTTATACCAGATATATAAGTACTCCTAATCCTTTTAATTGGAACAGATATAGGGCAGCGAAAGCAGAAAGAGAAAGCTTTCTGCGGGAAAGTTGGGCGAGGGAGGACATGAGAATTAGAGCGTATTGTGCAGGATATCAGGGGATTTCGGCGAAACATTTAGCAAAAATAATCAAATTCAGGAAAAAGAATAACATGATTTGCTTAATCAGAGAAGGTAATAAAACATACACTAAGTCTGCAGAGATATGTGATGCTTTCTATAGATATTATCAGAACCTATATGCTGGAGAAAAGATAGATGAGATTAGGAAGAGAGAATTCTGGCAAAAAATTAAGGTACCTAGAATAACTCAAAGCGAACAAGAGCAGATCAATTTGCCGATTACAGAGGAGGAAGTTAAAAAAATGATAGACCGTAGTAAAACTAATAAAGCTGCAGGACCAGATGGCCTGCCAGCGGAATTCTATAACATTATTAAAGAGGAGATCACGGGCACATTGGTTGAGCTATATAATAGCTATTATGTTCAGGGGAAATCCAATTCATCTTATTTTACAGACTCTGTTATATCTTTAATACACAAGAAAGGTAAAGATCCGGAAGAAATGGGTTCATATAGACCGATCTCGCTTTTAAATCAAGACTATAAAATATTCACAGCAATAATAGCAGACAGAATGAAGAAAGTAATTGGGAATTTGGTCCATGAGGACCAAACTGGATTTATTCCGGGCAGGAATCCGGTACGTAATATGCGGAGGGTCCTTGTGGCATTAGATCATTATTATAACAAAATACAGGACTCGAGTAGTAAAAGTTTACCTGATCTGGCGCTGCTCACATTAGATGCTGAAAAAGCGTTTGACGCAATCGTATGGGAGCACCTATTTACAACTCTTAGGGAATTCGGTTTTGTGGGGAATATAATGGCTATGATTAAAAGGATCTATAGCTGTCCAAGATCCCAATTATTGGTAAATGGTGAATTATCCCAACATATAACATTACAAAGAGGGACCAGGCAAGGTTGCCCGTTATCTCCGCTCCTGTTTGACATTGCCCTGGAACCGCTTGCGATTATACTGAGACAGGAAGTCGAGGGGATGAGAATCGGAGGTCAAAAATTTCTGGTTTCACTCTATGCAGATGATCTTATGTTATTCCTACAGGATACTAGGGCTAGTATCCCCAAAAGCTTAGAGATGATCAATAATTATAGTCTTTTTACGGGATACAAAATTAATGCACAGAAGTCTGAGCTACTGTGGGTTAACAAAACATCATCTAGTATATGTAATCATGGGCTAAGGGAAGTGAAGGCCCTTAATTATCTGGGAATAAAAATAGGGAGTAACCCTAAAGACTGGTACCATCTTAATTATGCAGAGTTCTTTGAGAATATGGAAGGGATGCTAGGAAAGTGGAATATTCACTATCTATCGATATCGGCCAAGATTATGCTGATCAAAACAATCGTTTTCCCCAAATTATTGTTTTTAATGCAAAATTTACCACTGTTCATTACCAGACAAGATGTCAGAAGGTATAATAGAGCCTGTACTTTTTTTATATGGGGTAAAAAAAGGCCGCGAATAGCATTAGACAAACTCACACAGAATAAAAAATTTGGTGGCTTTGCATTACCGAATATTGTTAAATATAACATCGTTTCAATAGTCAAGTTCGGTATAGACTGGCTCACGGAGGCTAATTATGTGACGTATTTCGAGTTAGAATCAGAAATAGTTAAGCCTTTTGACCTTAAAGCAATTTTACACTATCCGTATGGGAAACTACCGAGCAATGTCTGTTCCCTATTAACCTTTCTAAATGTGGTATGGGCATGGCAGGTGTATTGTGGCCTTTTAGGCCAAGAATTTTGCTTAACTAAATTTCTACCGATTGTTGGTACACCAGACTTTCTGCCTGGGTTAAATAATCCGGTCTTCAGAGAGTGGAAATTGAAAGGGATAATTTACTTTGCACAATTATTAGAGCCAGATGGGCAAGTGGTACAGGTATATGAGAGATTGGCTAATCAATACCACTTGTCGGCAAAACACTTTTTTGCATATTTGCAGGTTAGAAGTTACTTAACAAAGTTGTTGAAATTGCAGAGGATGGTATGGGACCCGGGAATTGACTCAGGAGTAAAATTATATAGTGCGGGTAAAAGGGCCATATCTTATTGGTATGGATTATTACAAACTATTTCTGGGAAAGAACATTTGAACAAAATAGAAGAGGCACTTAGGAAAAACCACATTGTTTCCCAGGTAGAGGAAATAGAAAAGAGTTTTAAGCTAGCAGAGGGGGCGACAGTACTAGTGAGTTGGAAGGAATCTCAAATTAAATTAATAAACAATTTCTATTTAACACCGATGAGGATCAGGAAATGGTCAGAAGTGGGGGACAAAGGAAACTGTTTCAAATGTAACAGAGAAATGGCAGATTTGAGCCACTGTTTATGGGAATGCCCAAAAATCAGACAATTTTGGAGCAAAATTCAGTATTGGATCAATAAATATATGCATGAAAAATGCTCTTTACAGTGGAGTAACATTCTCCTCTTGAAAGATGATGGTGGCTCAAAAGCAGATAGACAATTAATAAATATGGCTATTTTAGCGGCCAGATTCCTGATCTTCCTGAAATGGAGATCCCCTGCAGTGCCCAGTCTACCGGAGTTTATAAACAATATAAAAATGCAAATGTGCATAGAAAGACAATATTTAGTGTGGGCCTCAGAAAGAGTGTGCAGAATGTTTATCAATAAATGGAAGAGAGTAATTATAGCTTGGCCCAGGGTAGAACAGATCCAATTTATGGCTCCCTTAAAAAAACATGCCTTTCTTGTCAACGATGGTAGCAGAGGACGCGGCTCCCCCTCACTGGATATGAGTAATCCGTAGACTTTGTGCCGGAGCGTCTTGGCTGCCGGAGATTAATTTTTCAGTTGCTGGGTTTTTTTTTTTTTTTTGGTTTTTTGGGTTTTTTTTGGGTTTAGCTTCTAATAAATATAATTGTGGAGGAATGGAATATCATTGGTAAGAAGATATGGAAATTAAGGAAAAGTTGTATTATGATTAAAGGTAAAACATGCAGATGATTAGGTAGAAGGATATTTATTCTACTGTTTAGTTTGTTACTATTATCATGTATGTAAGATAAGGGGAATTGCATCCCCAGTACAGATTATAACCAAAGGAGAAGCTGTGTCTTTCATGGGAGAGTTGCTTGAAATTTCTTGGATTTAGAACAGGATGAGCATGTATTATATGGAAATAATAACAAAGGGGTAAAAAAATAAAAAAAATTAAAAACTAGGAAACACAGGTGCAATAGGAGATAACCAGCAACTAATTATGATATAATCTTCATTGTATGGATTAGCCCACGCTATCATAATGTTCTGACCACCAAACGGGCAGTTGGTATATGTGTTATAAGTATTTTTTTTTGTTATCAAATGTATCAGTACGGATACTGTATTGTAAATCAATCTATATGCGGTATTTAATCCATGGTATGAAACGCAATGTTGTTGTGATTTGACATGTCTATATTCGCATTTGATTAACTGTACCTGTGTTTCTTCAATAAAAAGAATGAAAAAAAGAAATTAGATTACACTAGCAAACTGAAGTAAAAGTTTTTTTTTTTAATTTATACTACTTTTACACCAGATATGAGTGGTAGCACTGAGCAAGTAGGCACAGTATATGCTGTGAGCCTGACACACAGGCTGGCAGTGGCAGGCTGGCCTGGAACTGAAATTAGATTACATTAGCAGACTGATGTAAAAGGTTTTTTTTAAATTTACACTACTGTTACACCAGATATGAGTGGTGGCGCTGAGCAAGTAGGCACAGTATATGCTGTGAGTCTGACACACAGGCTGGCAGTGGCAGGCTGGCCTGGCAACTGAAATTAGATTACACTAGCAGACTGATGAAAAAGGTTTTTTATTTTAAAATTTACACTAATGTTACACCAGATATGAGTGGTGGCACTGAGCAAGTAGGCACAGTATATGCTGTGAGCCTGACACACAGGCTGGCAGTGGCAGGCGGGCAACTGCTATTAGATTACACTAGCAAACTGATGTAAAAATTTTTTTTTAAATTTATACTACTGTTACACCAGATATTAGTGGTAGCACTGAGCAAGTAGGTACAGTATATGCTGTGAGCCTGACACACAGGCTGGCAGTGGCAGGCAGGCCTGGAAACTGAAATTAGATTACACTAGCAGACTGATGTAAAAGTTTTTTTTTTTTTTAATTTACACTACTGTTACACCAGATATGAGGGGTGGCACTGAGCAAGTAGGCACAGTATATTCTGTGAGCCTGACACACAAGCTGGCAGTGGCAGGCTGGCCTGGCAACTGCTATTAGATTACCCTAGCAAACTGATGTAAAAGGTTTTTTTAAAAATTTACACTATTGTTACTCCAGATATGAGTGGTGGCACTGAGCAAGTAAGCACAGTATATGCTGTGAGCCTGACACACAGGCTGGCAGTGGCAGGATGGCCTGGCAACTGAAATTAGATTACACTAGCAGACTGATGTAAAAGTTTTTTTTTTTAAATTTACACTAATGTTACACCAGATATGAGTGGTGGCACTGAGCAAGTAGGCACAGTATATGCTGTGAGCCTGACACACAGGCTGGCAGTGGCAGGCGGGCAACTGCTATTAGATTACACTAGCAAACTGATGTAAAAGTTTTTTTTTAAATTTATACTACTGTTACACCAGATATGAGTGGTGGTACTGAGCAAGTAGGCACAGTATATGCTGTGAGCCTGACACACAGGCTGGCAGTGGCAGGCTGGCCTGGCAACTGAAATTAGATTACACTAGCAGACTGATGTAAAAGTTTTTCTTTAAATTTACACTAATGTTACACCAGATATGAGTGGTGGTACTGAGCAAGTAGGCACAGTATATGCTGTGAGCCTGACACACAGGCTGGCAGTGGCAGGTGGGCAACTGCTATTAGATTACACTAGCAAACTGATGTAAAAGTTTTTTTCTAAAATTTACACTACTGTTACACCAGATAGGAGTGGTGGGCGCTGAGCAAGTAGGCACAGTATATGCCGTGAGCCTGACACACAGGCTGGCAGTGGCAGGCTGCCTGACAACTGAAATTAGATTACATTAGCAGACTGATGTAAAAGTATTTTTTTTTTAAATTTACACTAATGTTAGCACCAGATATGAGTGGTGGCACTGGAGGCAAGTAGCACAGTAAATATGCTGTGAGCCTGACACAGGCTGGCAGTGGCAGGCTGGCCTGGCAACTGAAATTAGAATTACACTAGCAGACTGATGTAAACATTTTTTTTAAATTTACACTAATGTTACACAGATATGAGTGGTGGCACTGAGCAAGTAGGCACAGTATATGCAGTACCTGACACACAGGCTGGGCAGTGCAGGTGGGCAACTGCTATTAGATTACACTAACAAACTGATAGTAAAAGGTTTTTTTTTGTAAATTTACACTACTGTTACACCAGATATGAGTGGTGGCACTGAGCAAGTAGGCACAGTATATGCCTGTGAGCCTACACACAGGCTGGCAGTGGCAGCTGGCCTGGCAACTGAAATTAGATTACACTAGCAGACTGAGTGTAAAAGTTTTTTTTTTAATTTACACATACTGTTACACCAGATATGACTGGTAGTGGCACTCTGCAAGTAGGCACAGTATATGCCTGTGAGCCTGACACACAGGCTGACAGTGGCAGGCTGGACTGGCAACTGAAATTAGATTACACTATCAGACAGATGTAAAGTTTTTTCTTTTAAATTTACACTAATGTTACAACCAGATATGAGTGGTGGCACTGAGCAAGTAGGCACAGTAATAGCTGTGAGCCTGACTCACAGGCTGGCAGTGGCAGGCGGGCAACTGCTATCAGATTACACTAGCAAACTGATTTAAAAAAAAAAAATTTTAAATTTACACTACTGTTACACCAGATATGAGAGGTGTCGCTGAGCAAGTAGGCACAGTATATGCTGTGAGCCTGACACACAGGCCTGGCAGTCTCACTCCAAAAAGAGTAGCAGCAAACAATTGTGTTTATTGGGTACAACACAGCATTAACAGCAAACGTTTCGGTATTGCTACCTTTATTCATGCTAAACATCATACTGCAATGATTCTATTTAAACCTAAACACCACTAGGTGGTGCTGCAGGTTCAACTTCCTATTAACTCTTACATCAAAAAATTTTATACATCAAAAAACATTAAAAAACTCTATAATATATTAATTATAATTAAATTACAAAAACAAATATTTATAGAATCATGTTATTTTCTCAAATACAGATTAATTTATGAAAAAATACAAAATTAATTCCTAAAAAATTATTATAGAAAGACAGACATATCCAGATCTTTATTTAACCCATTTGGTTCCATAGTGCCTAATTTCCAAATCCAGAAACTTTCTCTCTGTTTAAGGAGAAGTTCTCTATTCCCTAAACCTTCTTGGTATTTCTATTTTCTCAATAATTTGAAAGCGCAATTGCCCAATTGAATGGCCCATTTCTACAAAATGTTGTGCTTACTGGCGCTTTAAAATTCTTAATTCGAATAGAGCTTTTATGTTCAATTATCCTATCTTTGATAGTTCTGGTCGTCTCTCCGACGTAGCCACGCCCACACAGGGGCATTTAATTAAATAAACCACATAAGTGGTTAAGCAAGTATGAAAGCCATTAATTTTAAACTTTTTTCCCGTAGTTGGATGCACAAATGTGGGCCCTTTAATCATGTTGTTACAACAAGAGCATCCCAAACAGGGATAACTCCCTTCATTCTTACTTTTAATGAATTTTTGTGTTGACTTAATATTTGTCCCTATATCTGCTCTAACTAATTGTTGTTTCAAATTAAAACTCTGTTTTACGCTGGCATGGGTAAGTTCTTAAATTCTTTAATTTGGGGGTTACATTCAGAGAGTATAGACCAATGTTTTCTCAGGATATATTGGATTTGGTTAGACTGGGAATTAAATTCAGATACAAATATGAGGCGATCCTCTTTATTATTTTCCTTCTGTTTAGTTTAAGTAAACCTTCTCTAGGAACAGAAAGTGCATGATTAATTTCAGCTTCTAATATATCTGATGGGTATCCTCTTTTAGAAAATCTGTCTGCCATTTCTATCATTCTTTTTCTTACTAGATTTTCATCAGTAATAATTCTGCGGGCTCGTAAGAACTGACTACGGGAAGAGCCTTCAGGAGGGATCCAGGATGGGCACTATCAAAGTGCAATAAACTATTCCTGTCTGTTTCTTTTCTAAATAAGTCAACCTTCAACTCTCTTCCTTCCTTAATAATCCTAGTGTCAAGAAAAGCAATATTACTCTCACTCCAAGTTAGCTTAAATTTTATGTGGCCAGATGCTCCATTTATATCCTCCACAAATTTAAGTAGGGATCCAACGTCGCCCCACCATATCCCAAAGATATCATCGATATAGCGCCACCAACAGGCGCCATACCGATGAAATCCAGGATTGGAAAAAACAAACTTTTCTTCGAATACATTCATAAAAATGTTAGCGTAATTCGGGGCGACGTTGGACCCCATTGCAGTCCCTTGTATCTGAAGAAAAAATTCATCTCCAAATAAAAAGTAATTACAATAAAGAATTAATTCTAATAGCTGAAGGAGAAAGTGAACCTGGGCTTTAGAATAGTTTTTATCCATATCTAACACCATCTTAACTGCACCCATACCGCTCTCGTGAGTAATTGATGTATATAAACTTTCTACATCTAAACTATATAGAATAAACTTGTCAGATTCAAAAACCAAGGTGTCTATCTTTCTTAAAAAGTCACTTGTGTCTTTCAAAAAAGAATTGGATATTTCAACAAATGGTCTAAGAATACGGTCTAGAAAGATAGACACATTGGTCAAGATAGACTGATTACTAGCCACAATTGGGCGGCCTGGGGGTTCAAGTAAATTTTTATGCACTTTTGGAAGTGTATAGAGCACAGGAGTGCAAGGGTGCTCTATATATAGAAATTTAAACAAATCTTTACCAATAAGACCATAGTTCAATGCTCTCTGACATTTGATGGTACTTACTGTCGACTGCCTGAATGCAGAGATTGCAGAGCAGGATGAGAAATTGGCATCTATGGAGGCTGAAATCAAGAGCGGACTATCTCTTAATGAAGCAACGAAACTACTAAAAGAGGTGAACTCTAAAATTGAAGACCTGAAAAAGGTAATAGAAGAACGAAAAAGATCAAAGTTTTCAAGAGATGAGAACGATTACCTTCAAAATAGGGTTTACCGTTGGAAGTATGATCCGGAAGGAGTAAGCAGAAGACAAGCTTCCGGTTTCCAAAGGCGTAGGAATCGTTACCCCATGAAGAGTGAAGTAGTACCCGGATCCTCCGATACGTCACCGGGGGACTCCGAATCCGACATCGGCGTGGCGGCCGGAAACACCGCCGATCAGAAAAAAGAGAAAGAAAAGAAAAAGCAATTGAGACCGAGAAGGGGCAAGTAAATGCCGGGCCGGGTAAGGTCTTAAAGGTAGCTGCTAATTTGTTTGCTAGTGATAAAGAAGTAGAAGATACAGTGATTAATATTTCCAAGGCTGAACTTTCGCAAGATGAACTGTGCACTCTTAATAAAGGACTGTCCTTCTGTCCCAGAAGAGATTGTGACTTTTTCCAACTTAGCAAAGATTTATTTAAGTTCTACCGTAATTTAAGGTTAAAAGGGTTTATGTGTAATCTGCAACAGAGTACTAAATTAGAATCTGAACAGTCTGTATTTAATCTACCTAAGCTTGGTTTAAAAAACAAAAGCACTTTTTACCACCACAAAACAACCATAGCATAGAGACATACATTAATCTTGTAGAACATGATATAGCTAAATTACAAGCTGACACTGACAAAAAGAAACATAATGAAAGGTGTAGTCCTGTATCTAATAAATTTGGTTACACTAAAAAACAAAAAAGTAACTTTAATGCAAAGAATGTAGCTGCTTTAAAAACTTTAAAAGCGAGGGATGATTATTTTGAAGCGTGCTGATAAGGGCGGGGCGATTATAGCCCTAGATAAGAATTACTATGTGGAAGAAATTAAACAACAATTAAGTAAGTCCGATGTGTACAAGAAATTGCCAAATAACCCTGTATTCCTGATTCAGAATGAGTTGAAAAAAATATGTCAGAGAGCATTGAACTATGGTCTTATTGGTAAAGATTTGTTTTAAATTTCTATATATAGAGCACCCTTGCACTCCTGTGCTCTATACACTTCCAAAAGTGCATAAAAATTTACTTGAACCCCCAGGGCCGCCCAATTGTGGCTAGTAATCAGTCTATCTTGACCAATGTGTCTATCTTTCTAGACCGTATTCTTAGACCATTTGTTGAAATATCCAATTCTTTTTTGAAAGACACAAGTGACTTTTTAAGAAAGATAGACACCTTGGTTTTTGAATCTGACAAGTTTATTCTATATAGTTTAGATGTAGAAAGTTTATATACATCAATTACTCACGAGAGCGGTATGGGTGCAGTTAAGATGGTGTTAGATATGGATAAAAACTATTCTAAAGCCCAGGTTCACTTTCTCCTTCAGCTATTAGAATTAATTCTTTATTGTAATTACTTTTTATTTGGAGATGAATTTTTTCTTCAGATACAAGGGACTGCAATGGGGTCCAACGTCGCCCCGAATTACGCTAACATTTTTATGAATGTATTCGAAGAAAAGTTTGTTTTTTCCAATCCTGGATTTCATCGGGTATGGCGCCTGTTGGTGGCGCTATATCGATAATATCTTTGGGATATGGTGGGGCGACGTTGGATCCCTACTTAAATTTGTGGAGGATATAAATGGAGCATCTGGCCACATAAAATTTAAGCTATCTTGGAGTGAGAGTAATATTGCTTTTCTTGACACTAGGATTATTAAGGAAGGAAGAGAGTTGAAGGTTGACTTATTTAGAAAAGAAACAGACAGGAATAGTTTATTGCACTTTGATAGTGCCCATCCTGGATCCCTCCTGAAGGCTCTTCCCCGTAGTCAGTTCTTACAAGCCCGCAGAATTATTACTGATGAAAATCTAGTAAGAAAAAGAATGATAGAAATGGCAGACAGATTTTCTAAAAGAGGATACCCATCAGATATATTAGAAGCTGAAATTAATCATGCACTTTCTGTTCCTAGAGAAGGTTTACTTAAAACTAAACAGAAGGAAAATAATAAAGAGGATCGCCTCATATTTGTATCTGAATTTAATTCCCAGTCTAACCAAATCCAATATATCCTGAGAAAACATTGGTCTATACTCTCTGAATGTAACCCCCAAATTAAAGAATTTAAGAACTTACCCATGCCAGCGTATAAACAGAGTTTTAATTTGAAACAACAATTAGTTAGAGCAGATATAGGGACAAATATTAAGTCAACACAAAAATTCATTAAAAGTAAGAATGAAGGGAGTTATCCCTGTTTGGGATGCTCTTGTTGTAACAACATGATTAAAGGGCCCACATTTGTGCATCCAACTACGGGAAAAAAGTTTAAAATTAATGGCTTTCATACTTGCTTAACCACTTATGTGGTTTATTTAATTAAATGCCCCTGTGGGCGTGGCTACGTCGGAGAGACGACCAGAACTATCAAAGATAGGATAATTGAACATAAAAGCTCTATTCGAATTAAGAATTTTAAAGCGCCAGTAGCACAACATTTTGTAGAAATGGGCCATTCAATTGGGCAATTGCGCTTTCAAATTATTGAGAAAATAGAAATACCAAGAAGGTTAGGGAATAGAGAACTTCTCCTTAAACAGAGAGAAAGTTTCTGGATTTGGAAATTAGGCACTATGGAACCAAATGGGTTAAATAAAGATCTGGATATGTCTGTCTTTCTATAATAATTTTTTATGAATTAATTTTGTATTTTTTCATAAATTAATCTGTATTTGAGAAAATAACATGATTCTATAAATATTTGTTTTTGTAATTTAATTATAATTAATATATTATAGAGTTTTTTAATGTTTTTTGATGTATAAAATATTTTTGATGTAAAGAGTTAATAGGAAGTTGAACCTGCAGCGCCACCTAGTGGTGTTTAGGTTTAAATAGAATCATTGCAGTATGATGTTTAGCATGAATAAGGTAGCAATACCGAAACGTTGCTGTTAATGCTGTGTTGTACCCCAATAAACACAATTGTTTGCTGCTACTCTTTTTGGAGTGTGTTTGGATATTACTTTAGAGACTAGAGTGGGTCTCTTGAGTGGCTGGCACAGGGACCGTTGTGTGCTGAGTCAATTGACTTTGTATTTTGGACACAGGCTGGCAGTGGCAGGCTGGCCTGGCAACTGAAATTAGATTACACTAGCAGACTGATGAAAAAGGTTTTTTATTTTTAAATTTACACTAATGTTACACCAGATATGAGTGGTGGCACTGAGCAAGTAGGGAAAATCCAATAAGTGGAAAACAGCACACCTGAATCTTTCTCTTATGGGGCACGGAGCAGCAGACTTGCCAGGCCCACAGCACAATCACAAACTTCAAAAAACTCCAGCCACCATATCAATTTAAAAGACCTTTATTTTCTTATCCTGGGTCCAAACATACAACGTTTCAAGCCAATGTGGCTCTTAGTCATGACTAAGAGCCACATTGGCTTGAAACGTTGTATGTTTGGACCCAGGATAAGAAAATAAAGGTCTTTTAAATTGATATGGTGGCTGGAGTTTTTTGAAGTTTGTGACTGAGCAAGTAGGCACAGTATATGCTGTGAGCCTGACACACAGACTGGCAGTGGCAGGCGGGCAACTGCTATTAGATTACACTAGCAAACTGATGTAAAAGTTTTTTTTTTTTAAATTTATACTACTGTTACACCAGATATGATTGGTGGCACTGAGCAAGTAGGCACAGTATATGCTGTGAGCCTGACACACAGGCTGGCAGTGGCAGGCTGGCCTGGCAACTGAAATTAGATTACACTAGCAGACTGATGTAAACGGTTTTTTTTAATTTACACTAATGTTACACCAGATATGAGTGGGTGGCACTGAGCAAGTAGGCACAGTATATGCTGTGAGCCTGACACACAGGCTGGCAGTGGCAGGTGAGCAACTGCTATTAGATTACACTAGCAAACTGATGTAAAAGGGTTTTTTTTGTAAATTTACACTACTGTTACACCAGATATGAGTGGTGGCACTGAGCAGTAGGCACAGTATATGCTGTGAGCCTGATACACAGGCTGGCAGTGGCAGGCTGGCCTGGCAACTGAAATTAGATTACACTAGCAGACTGATGTAAAATTTTTTTTTTTTTAAATTTACACTACTGTTAGACCAGATATGAGTGGTGGCACTGAGTAAGTAGGCACAGTATATGCTGTGAGCCTGACACACAGGCTGGCAGTGGCAGGCGGGCAACTGCTATTAGATTACACTAGCAAACTGATGTAAAAGTTTTTTGTTTTAAATTTACACTACTGTTACACCATATATGAGGGGTGGCGCAGAGCAAGTAGGCACAGTATATGCTGTGAGCCTGACACACAGGCTGGCAGTGGCAGGCTGGCCTAGCAACTGAAATTAGATTACACTAGCATACTGATGTAAAAGATTTTTTTTTTTAAATTTACACTACTGTTACACCAGATATGAGTGGTGGCACTGTGCAAGTAGGCACAGTATATGCTGTGATCCTGAAACACAGGCTGGCAGTGGCAGGCTGGCCTGGAAACTGAAATTAGATTACACTAGCAGACTGATGTAAAAGTTTTTTTTTTTAATTTACACTACTGTTACACCAGATATGACTGGTTGCACTGAGCAAGTAGGCACAGTATATGCTGTGAGCCTTACACACAGGCTAGCAGTGGCAGGCTGGCCTGCAACTGAAATTAGATTACACTAGCAGACTGATGTAAAAGTATTTTTTTTTAAATTTACACTAATGTTACACCAGATATGACTGGTGGTGGCACTGAGCAAGTAGGCACAGTATATGCTGTGAGCCTGACACACAGGCTGGCCTTGTTAGGCTGGCCTGGCAACTGAAATTAGATTACACTAACAGACTGATGTAAAAGTTTTTGTTTTTTTTAATTTACACTAATGTTACGCCAGATATGAGTGGTGGCACTGAGCAAGTAGGCACAGTATATGCTGTGAGCCTGACACACAGGCTGGCAGTGGCAGGCTGGCCTGGCAAATTAAATTAGATTACACTAGCAGACTGGTGTAAAAGTTTTTATTTTTTATTTACACTAATGTTACACCAGTTATGACTGGTGGTGGCACTGAGCAAGTAGGCACAGTATATGCTGTGAGCCTGACACACAGGCTGGCAGTGGCAGGCGGGCAACTGCTATTAGATTACACTAGCAAACTGATGTAAAAGTTTTTTTTTGTAAATTTACACTACTGTTACACTAGATATGAGTAGTGGCGCTGAGCAAGTAGGCACAGTATATGCTGTGAGCCTGACACAAAGGCTGGCAGTGGCAGGCAGGCAGGCAACTGCTATTAGATTACACTAGCAGAATGATGTAAAAGGTTTTTTTAAAATTTACACTAATGTTACAGCAGCCAGATATGAGTGGTGGCACTGAGCAAGTAGGCACATTATATGCTGTGAGCCTGACACACAGGCTGGCAGTGGCAGGCTGGCCTGGCAACTAAAATTAGATTACACTAGCAGACTGATGTAAAAGTTTTTTTTTTTTTTTTATTTACACTAATGTTACACCAGATATGAGTGGTGGCATTGAGCAAGTAGGCACAGTATATGCTGTGAGCCTGACACACAGGCTGGCAGTGGCAGGCGAGCAACTGCTATTAGATTACACTAGCAAACTGATGTAAAAGTTTTTTTTGTAAATTTACACTACTGTTACACTAGATATGAGTGGTGGCGCTGAGCAAGTAGGCACAGTATATGCTGTGAGCCTGACACACAGGCTCGCAGTGGCAGGCTGGCCTAGCAACTGAAATTTGATTACACTAGCAGACTGATGTAAAAGTTTTTTTTTAAATTTACACTAATGTTACACCAGATATGAGTGGTAGCACTGAGCAAGTAGGCAAAGTATATGCTGTGAGTCTGACACACAGGCTGGCAGTGGCAGGCTGGCCTGGAAACTGAAATTAGATTACACTAGCAGACTGATGAAAAAAGTTTTTTATTTTTAAATTTACACTAATGTTACACCAGAAATGAGTGGTGGCACTGAGCAAGTAGTCACAGTATATGCTGTGAGCCTGACACACAATCTGGCAGTGGCAGGCAGGCTACTGCTATTAGATTACACTAGCAAACTGATGTAAAAGTTTTTTTTTGTAAATTTACACTACTGTTACACCAGATATTTGTGGTGGCACTGAGCAAGTAGGCACAGTATATGCTGTGAGCCTGACACACAGGCTGGCAGTGGCAGGCTGGCCTTGAAACTGAAATTAGATTACACTAGCAGACTGATGTAAAAGTTTTTTTTTTAAATTTACACTACTGTTACACCAGATATGACTGGTGGTGGCACTGAGCAAGTAGGCACAGTATATGCTGTGAGCCTGACACACCGGCTGGCAGTGGCAGGCTGGCCTGGCAACTGAAACTAGATTACACTAGCAGACTGATGAAAAAGGTTTTTTATTTTTAAATTTACACTAATGTTACACCAGATATGAGTGGTGGCACTGAGCAAGTAGGCACAGTATATGCTGTGAGCCTGACACACAGGCTGGCAGTGGCAGGCGGGCAACTGCTATTAGATTACACTAGCAAACTGATGTAAAAGATTTTTTTTAAAATTTACACTACTGTTACACCAGATATGAGTGGTGGCACTGAGCAAGTAGGCACAGTATATGCTGTGAGCCTGACACACAGGCTGGCATTGGCAGGCTGGCCTGGCAACTGAAATTAGATTACACTAGCAGACTGATGAAAAATGTTTTTTATTTTTAAATTTACACTAATGTTACAACAGATATGAGTGGTGGCGCTGAGCAAGTAGGCACAGTATATGCTGTGAGCCTGACACACAGGCTGGCAGTGGCAGGCGGGAAACTGCTATTAGTTTACATTAGCAAACTGATGTAAAAGTTGTTTTTTTTTAATTTATACTACTGTTACACCAGATATGAGTGGTGGCACTGAGCAAGTAGGCACAGTATATGCTGTGAGCCTGACACACAGGCTGGCAGTGACAGGCGGGCAACAGCTATTAGATTACACTAGCAAACTGATGTAAAGGTTTTTTTTGGAAATTTACACTTCTGTTACACCAGATATAAGTGGTGGCACTGAGCAAGTAGGCACAGTATATGCTGTGAGCCTGACACACAGGCTTGCAGTGGCAGACTGGCCTGGCAACTGCTATTAGATTACACTAGCAAACTGATGTAAAAGTTTTTTTTTTTTAATTTACACTATTTTTACTCCAGATATGAGTGGTGGCACTGAGCAAGTAGGCACAGTATATGCTGTGAGCCCTACACACAGGCTGGCAGTGGCAGGATGGCCTGGCAACTGAAATTAGATTACACAAGCAGACTGATGTAAAAGTTTTTTTTTTTTAAATTTACACTACTGTTACACCAGATATGAGTGGTGGCACTGAGCAAGTAGGCACACTATATGCTGTGAGCCTGACACACAGGCTGGCAGTGGCAGGCTGGCCTGGAGACTGAAATTAGATTACACTAGCAGACTGATGTAAAAGTTTTTTTTTTTTAAATTTACACTAATGTTACACCAGATATGAGTGGTGGCACTGAGCAAGTAGGCACAGTATATGCTGTGAGCCTGACACACAGGCTGGCAGTGGCAGGCGGGCAACTGCTATTAGATTACACTAGTAAACTGATGTAAACATTTTTTTTTTGGAAATTTACACTACTGTTACACCAGATATGAGTGGTTGCACTGAGCAAGTAAGCACAGTATATGCTGTGAGCCTGACACACAGGATGGCAGTGGCAGGCTCACCTGTCAACTGAAATAATATTACACTAGCAGACTGATGTAAAAGTTTTTTTTGTTTTTAAATTTACACTACTGTTACACCAGATATGACTGGTGGTGGCATTAAGCAAGTAGGCACAGTATATGCTGTGAGCCTGACACACAGGCTGGCAGTGGCAGGCTGGCCTGGCAACTGAAATTAGATTACACTAGCAGACTGATGAAAAAGGTTTTTTATTTTTAAATTTACACTACTGTTACACCAGATATGACTGGTGGTGGCACTGAGCAAGTAGGCACAGAATATGCTGTGAGCCTGACACACCGGCTGGCAGTGGCAGGCTGGCCTGGCAACTGAAACTAGATTACACTAGCAGACTGATGAAAAAGGTTTTTTATTTTTAAATTTACACTAATGTTACACCAGATATGAGTGGTGGCACTGAGCAAGTAGGCACAGTATATGCTGTGAGCCTGACACACAGGCTGGCAGTGGCAGGCTGGCAACTGCTATTAGATTACACTAGCAGACTGATGTAAAAGATTTTTTTTTAAATTTACACTACTGTTACACCAGATATGAGTGGTGGCGCTGAGCAAGTAGGCACAGTATATGCTGTGAGCCTGACACACAGGCTGGCAGTGGCAGGCTGGCCTGGCAACTGAAATTAGATTACACTAGCAGACTGATGAAAAATGTTTTTTATTTTTAAATTTACACTAATGTTACACCAGATATGAGTGGTGGCGCTGAGCAAGTAGGCACAGTATATGCTGTGAGCCTGACACACAGGCTGGCAGTGGCAGGCGGGAAACTGCTATTAGATTACACTAGCAGACTGATGTAAAAGTTTTTTTTTTTATTTACACTAATGTTACGCCAGATATGAGTGGTGGCACTGAGCAAGTAGGCACAGTATATGCTGTGAGCCTGACACAAAGGCTGGCAGTGGCAGGCAGGCAGGCAACTGCTATTAGATTACACTAGCAGAATGATGTAAAAGGTTTTTTTAAAATTTACACTACTGTTACAGCAGCCAGATATGAGTGGTGGCACTGAGCAAGTAGGCACAGTATATGCTGTGAGCCTGACACACAGGCTGGCAGTGGCAGGCTGGTCTGGCAAATTAAATTAGATTACACTAGCAGACTGGTGTAAACGTTTTTTTATTTTTTTATTTACACTAATGTTACACCAGATATGACTGGTGGTGGCACTGAGCAAGTAGGCACAGTATATGCTGTGAGCCTGACACAAAGGCTGGAAGTGGCAGGCAGGCAGGCAACTGCTATTAGATTACACTAGCAGAATGATGTAAAAGGTTTTTTTTAAAATTTACACTACTGTTACAGCAGCCAGATATGAATGGTGGCACTGAGCAAGTATGCACAGTATATACTGTGAGCCTGACACACAGGCTGGCAGTGGCAGGCTGGCCTGGCAACTGAAATTAGATTACACTAGCAGACTGATGTAAAAGTTTTTTTTTTTTAAATTTACACTAATGTTACACCAGATATGACTGGTGGTGGCACTGAGCAAGTAGGCACAGTATATGCTGTGAGCCTGACACACAGGCTGGCAGTGGCAGGCGGGCAACTGCTATTAGATTACACTAGCAAACTGATGTAAAAGTTTTTTTTTGTAAATTTACACTACTGTTACACCAGATATGAGTGGTGGCACTGAGCAAGTAGGCACAGTATATGATGTGAGCCTGACACACAGACTGGCAGTGGCAGGCTGGCCTGGCAACTGAAATTAGATTACACTAGCAGACTGATGTAAAAGTTTTTTTTTTAAATTTACACTAATGTTACACCAGATATGAGTGGTGGCACTGAGCAAGTAGGCACAGTATATGCTGTGAGCCTGACACACAGACTGGCATTGGCAGGCTGGCCTGGCAACTGAAATTAGATTACACTAGCAGACTGATGTAAAAGTTTTTTTTTTAAATTTACACTAATGTTACACCAGATATGAGTGGTGGCACTGAGCAAGTAGGCACAGTATATGCTGTGAGCCTGACACACAGGCTGGCAGTGGCAGGCTGGCCTGGCAACTGAAATTAGATTACACTATCAGACTGATGTAAAAGTTTTTTTTTTTTTTAAATTTACACTACTGATACACCAGATATGACTGGTGGCACTGAGCAAGTAGGCACAGTATATGCTGTGAGCCTGACACATAGGCTGGCAGTGGCAGGCAGGCCTGGCAACTGAAATTAGATTACACTAGCAGACTGATGTAAAAGTTTTTTTTTTTTAAATTACACTGATGTTACACCAGATATGACTGGTGGTGGCACTGAGCAAGTAGGCACAGTATATGCTGTGAGCCTGACACACAGGCTGGCAGTGGCAGGCTGGCATGGCAACTGAAATTAGATTACACTAGCAGACTGATGTAAAAGGTTTTTTTTTAAAATTTACACTAATGTTACACCAGATATGAGTGGTGGCACTGAGCAAGTAGGCACAGTATATGCTGTGAGCCTGACACACAGGCTGGCAGTGGCAGGCTGGTCTGGCAAATTAAATTAGATTACACTAGCAGACTGGTGTAAACGTTTTTTTTTTTTTATTTACACTAATGTTACACCAGATATGACTGGTGGTGGCACTGAGCAAGTAGGCACAGTATATGCTGTGAGCCTGACACACAGGCTGGCAGTGGCAAGCAGGCAGGCAACTGCTATTAGATTACACTAGCAGAATGATGTAAAAGGTTTTTTTAAAATTGACACTACTGTTACAGCAGCCAGATATGAATGGTGGCACTGAGCAAGTAGGCACAGTATATGCTGTGAGCCTGACACACAGGCTGGCAGTGGCAGGCTGGCCTGGCAACTGAAATTAGATTACACTAGCAGACTGATGTAAAAGGTTTTTTTTTTAAATTTACACTAATGTTACACCAGATATGAGTGGTGGCACTGAGCAAGTAGGCACAGTATATGCTGTGAGCCTGACACACAGGCTGGCCGTGGCAGGCGGGCAACTGCTATTAGATTACACTAGCAAACTGATGTAAAAGTTTTTTTTTGTAAATTTACACTACTGTTACACCAGATATGAGTGGTGGCACTGAGCAAGTAGGCACAGTATATGCTGTGAGCCTGACACACAGACTGGCAGTGGCAGGCTGGCCTGGCAACTGAAATTAGATTACACTAGCAGACTGATGTAAAAGTTTTTTTAAAAAAATTTACACTAATGTTACACCAGATATGAGTGGTGGCACTGAGCAAGTAGGCACAGTATATGCTGTGAGCCTGACACACAGGCTGGCAGTGGCAGGCTGGCCACCTGTCAACTGAAATTAGATTACACTAGCAGACTGATGTAAAAGTTTGTTTTTTAAAATTTACACTACTGTTACACCAGATATGAGTGGTGGCACTGAGCAAGTAGGCACAGTATATGCTGTGAGCCTGACACACAGGCTGGCAGTGGCAGGCTGGCCTGGCAACTGAAATTAGATTACACTATCAGACTGATGTAAAAGTTATTTTTTTTTAAAATTTACACTACTGTTACACCAGATATGACTGGTGGCACTGAGCAAGTAGGCACAGTATATGCTGTGAGCCTGACACATAGGCTGGCAGTGGCAGGCAGGCCTGGCAACTGAAATTAGATTACACTAGCAGACTGATGTAAAAGTTTTTTTTTTTTTAAATTACACTGATGTTACACCAGATATGACTGGTGGTGGCACTGAGCAAGTAGGCACAGTATATGCTGTGAGCCTGACACACAGGCTGGCAGTGGCAGGCAGGCAACTGCTATTAGATAACACTAGCAGACTGATGTAAAAATTATTATTTTTTTTAATTTATACTACTGTTACACCAGATATGAGTGATGTGGCACTGGGCAATTGGGTCTGGCACACACGCTGGCAGGCAGGCAACTGCAATTAGATTACACTAGCAGACTGATGTTTCACAGTCAAAAAAGTTTTTTTTTTTAATTTACACTACTGTTACACCAAATATTACTGGTGGTGGCACTGAGCAAGTAGGCACAGTATATGCTGTGAGCCTGACACACAGGCTGGCAGTGGCAGGCTGGCCTGGCAACTGAAATTAGATTACACTAGCAGACTGATGTAAAAGTTTTTTTTTTAAATTTACACTAATGTTACACCAGATATGAGTGGTGGCACTGAGTAAGTAGGCACAGTATATGCTGTGAGCCTGACACACAGGCTGGAAGTGGCAGGCTGGCCTGGCAAATGAAATTAGTTTATACTAGCAGACTGATGTAAAAGGTTTTTTTTTTTTTTAATTTACACTAATGTTACACCAGATATGACTGGTGGTGGCACTGAGCAAGTAGGCACAGTATATGCTGTGAGCCTGACACACAGGCTGGCAGTGGCAGGCAGGCAACTGCTATTAGATTACATTAGCAGACTGATGTAAAAGTTTTTTTTTTTTAAATTACACTACTGTTACACCAGCCAGATATGAGTGGTGGCACTGAGCAAGTAGGCACAGTATATGCTGTGAGCCTGACACACAGGCTGGCAGTGGCAGGCTAGCCTGGCAACTGCTATTAGATTACACTAACAGACTGATGTAAAAGTTTTTTTTTTTTTAAATTTACACTAATGTTACACCAGATGTGAGTGGTGGCACTGAGCAAGTAAGCACAGTATATGCTGTGAGCCTGACACACAGGCTGGCAGTGGCAGTCTGGACTGGCTACTGAAATTAGATTACACTAGCAGACTGATGTAAAAGTTTTTTATTTTTTAAATTTACACTAATGTTACACTAGATATGAGTGGTGGCAGTGAGCAAGTAGGCACAGTATATGCTGTGAGCCTGACACACAGACTGGCAGTGGCAGGCAGGCAACTGCTATTAGATTACAAAGAAAAAGAAAAAAAAAAACGACTGATGTAGCCCTAAAAAGGGCTTTTTGGGGTGCTGTCCTTACAGCAGAGATCAGATGAGTCCTTCAGGACTGTAGTGGACACTGAATACACTAGCCTAGCTATCGATTTCCCTATTAAATTAGCAGCAGCTACACTGTCCCTCCTCTCACTAACAATGCAGGATCAGAATGAATCTAAAATGGCTGCTGCCCAGGAGCTGGGAGGGTCTGGGAGGGAGTGTCTGCTGCTGATTGGCTGTAATGTGTCTGCAGACTGTGAGATACAGGGTCAAAGTTTACTCAATGATGACGAATAGGGTGCAGATCAAACATCGCATATGTTCGCCCGCCGCTGCGAACACGAACAAGCTATGTTCGCCGGGAACTGTTCTCCGGCGAACTGTTCGCGACATCACTAATGAGGACACGGTAATCATTCTAGCGTAAATTACTATTGCGCTCAAGCATTCTAGTTTACTTTCAACTGCTAATACCAGCAGTAAACCCTACAAGTTTAAACAGTTGTGATAAACCCCTTATCGCTTGCAAACATTATATGGCCTTAAAGGAACAGTTCACCCAAAAATGTTCTCCCCTTTAAATTATTCCCAATGATTCATTTTACCTGCTGGAGTGTTTTAAATTGTTTACAAGTAGCTCCTTTACCCCTATTTTGGCATTTGAAATAGCTGATTTAGCCTGTGGTAGCCCAACCTATTGTGAAAGTTTCTATACTGGAGTATATGCTATCGAATAGCCTAAGTAAAAACAGCCAGTAGAAGAGATAACACTCTCAGTGGGGGGCGGGATAGTTAAGTAATAAAATGATAATTTTCCATTGTTCTCTCTATGTATTGAGCTTTAGCTTTACAGACAAATATAAGATAAGAAAGCAAGTCTGTGTACATAAAAGTGATAACATAAAGCAGGGGTGTCCAAACTTTGCTCTCCAGAGGTTTTGGAACTACATTTCCCATGATGCTCAGCCAGCATTTTATCTAGCTGAGCATCATGGGAAATGTAGTTCCAAAACCTCTGGAGAGCAAAGTTTGGACACCCCTGACATAAAGAGATCTGATATTACCTGAAGCTCAACCCATTGTAATAGGCTATGGTTTAAAAGCACAAAACCAGCTACTTCATATACACCAAAAAACAGAATTTTTTTATACTCTGCAGCTGATATAACAAGTCATTGAAAATACATTCATATAAAAACAATTTTACAGTGTACTGTCCCTTTAAGTGTTTATTGTCCCTTTTAGAACAAAAGTGTCATAAAAGGTCTGGAGTTTTATCCTTTTTACTTCAATCTTTAGCACAAAGGTAAGCTGCTGATTATGTAAATGCACATACAAATGATGGAACATAAACTGAGTCTGTCTGTTTATCTATCATCTATCTGTTTGTCTATCTGTCTGTCTGTTTCATTATAGCAACTTAAAATTTTAAAGCAAAGTAACAATCTTGAAATTCTGTTAAAATGTCTATTAAAAGATATAATTAATCCATCTTTCAGTTTCACAATCAGGGAAAACACATGTAATATTAAAGTCATTTGTATAACAGAGGCTTGTAAATGTAAGTTCTTTATAGATATGTAAACACCATTGATCCCTTTGGAAATAGTAGGTGTGTTTGTAATACCATCATAGGAGGCCATAAACAAAGTATTCTATTGAATACGGACAACACATCGGCCCCAAGTTATCAAGGTCTGTCGCAATACGCTGGCCGTATTCAGCATTGCACCAGCAGCTCACAAGAGCTGCTGGTGCAACGCCGCCCCCTGCAGACTCACGGCCAATAGGCCGCCAGCAGGGGGGTGTCAATCAACCCGGTTGATTTCCGGCGACATCTGTCCGCCTGCTCAGAGCAGACGGACAGGTTATGGAGCAGCGGAGCTTGTCAAATAGAGGCCAAAGTCTCTGTTTGAAAGAGAGTGTGAGCTGCATGTTATTGCTTTAAAAACAGAGATCATCTACAGTAACAGTTAAATTGCTGTTTTGGCTGAGGGCAGAACTCCTATCCCCCCCCCCCCCCCACACACACACACACACACACATTTAACATAGAGTAACAAGTGATCATGGAAATAATTGGTGATCACAAGCCTTACTGGCCAAAGTGTTTTTTTTTTCCAAGGAAGGGAAGTGGTATTTTACAGAGAACTACCTCCCACTTTGTTTTATTTAGAGGAGGATGAGAGCCCTCCTTTGAAAGAGCAGTCGTCCCTCTTTTGAATAGGGGGTCACACACTACTCTAATTTAAAGGTGATCACCAGGGTAATGATGATTAATTTGCCCCAACTAGGACAATGGGGTCTATTTATGAAGCAGCGGATTCTGCCTCCGACCCACTCTGCTTCAGTTCCGGCTAAAGCGGAAGTTAAGAAGCAGCGGTCCTAAGACTGCTGCTCCTTAACTCGTCCGCCACCTCTGAGGTGGCGGACAGCAATCTGTCCGATCATATTCGATTGGGCTGATTGACACCCCCTGCTAGCGGCCGATTGGCTGCGAATTTGCAGGGGGTGGTATTGCACCAGCAGTTCACAAGAACTATCGATGTGCGGCGGACATGATCCGCTATATTGGATCATGTTCATCCGCACATTAATAAATGGACCCCATCCCTTCAATAGAACATACATGACCCACACAATACTTCTCATATGAAAAAGAAAATTATTCTCTTTTTATTTAAGTGCATCCACCCTATATTTAGTGAGTTATTGTCACAGGAATGGCTGTTACCTGTCTCAGGACTCTAAAAGGGACACTAGTACACTTACATAAACACTACCATTTGGAAACAGGAAAGCCCCATTCTTTCAATGAGAGAGGAAAGGTATTTTCAATGTCCCCGACATGACTAAATGATTCCTGTCATTACATTACTGTTATATATATTCACAAATGCACCCATGTTATGTATGTATGGTCCCATAAGGTATTTTATCTTATGAACATTATTGTGTTTGTTAATCTGGGATGGCAATCAGAACAAGATACTGACTTGTTTATTTACAAAATATATATTTGCCTATTGTAGCTTGGAGACAAATGTGATCTTCTCAGGCTAACTGTTAAATCTTATTAGATTAATATAAATGTTTAATGAACCTTTCCTTTGTGTTTGCCAATCATTTATGTGAAAATACTTTTCCAAAAAATGCACCCTTACCCATAGAGTGGGAGAGCAGTGACACAAGAGGAAGCTGGAAAACACAATGACCACACCCTGTCCAGAGAAGATTGGAAACTAAAGTGACAGACTACAGTAAATCCATTTTAAACGCTGGAGTATATTAAATTGTTTACAAAAATATAATATACCATTATTTTGGTGTTTTAAATAGGTGATTTTGCCTGTGGTATCCCCACCCTTACTGAAATAATTAAATATTGGATAGAGAAAAGCTATGTAAACATAGCCAGCAGAAGACATTACACTCCCAGAGTCTGCATTAAGATTTGGCAGAAAGGGTTAAATACATTTTTAAAGGACCAGTCAACACAGTAGATTTGCATAATCAACAAATGCAAGATAACAAGACAATGCAATAGCACGTAGTCTGAACTTCAAATGAGTAGTAAATTTTTTTTGTGACAATCTTAAAAGTTATGTCTTTTTCCACTCCCCCTGTACCATGTGACAGCCATCAGCCAATCACAAATGCATACACGTACCATGTGACAGCCATCAGCCATTCACAAATGCATACACACTTATTCTTGCACATGCTCAGTAGGAGCTGGTGACTCAAAAAGTTCAAATATAAAAAGACTGTGCACGTTTTGTTAATGGAAGTAAATTGGAAAGTTGTTTAAAATGGCATGAGCTATCAGAATAAGGAAAGCTTCATTTTGATTGAGTGTCCCTTTAAGCAGCAGTACTTACATAGCATGGAGTATCAAGCTTCATCACATACTGTTTTGCACATGCTCCCACTTTCTGACTTGTGCTCTTCTATAGAATAAAGAAAGTGAGCATGGATTCTTCCACTGTGCTTGGAGGAAGGGGGGTGAGGCAGCTCAAGAGGAGGGAAGCACAGGGGGTGCTGTAGAGGGAAATAACTTTGACATTAGGATGACAGCAAAAAATAAATAATAATTATTTACTTTTTTTTTTTAAATCCTTCAAGCACCAACTTTAACACCAAGAGTTCCTGGTGCCATCCTAAAAACAGCACCATTTACAGTGCTCCTGACAATGTTATTATTTTCCTGGACTGCAAGTTAGTACATAATCACTATATACATATATATATATATATATATATATATATATATATATATATATATATATATATATATATATATATATATATATATATATAATGAGCAGTAAGTCGGCACTCACTGGTCCTTTTCAACAGCAAACAGGATTTAAAAATATGTTGGTGAACGTTTTTTGAGTAAAACTAAATTCTTCTGTGTATCTTTATTATTTTTTGTTTGCAGATTTTTATTTTTGTTTTCATACTTGCTTGCATCTTAATTCATAATACATTAGAAGTTAATGTATACTCTGCAGTTTCTGACATTGACCAGCAGATGGCACTATTAGGCTGTGTCATGTTATGGCGTTGCTAGCAATTAGTTGTATATTGGCAGCAATGTGTATCTTATTTGATACCACATGATATATGCCAGTTGTTTTATTTGTAATATTTGTAATATTGTCATTTGATAAATTGTTACAATGTTTATTTTCAGATACTCTTTGATGGGCCATTTCCTCCAATCCCTCCCTGGGGTGATGTCACAGGTTGATGCTTCTCCCGGCAGGACACATGGCCAATAGCAACAACTATTATTAGACTATTATATATATATATATATATATATATATATATATATATATATATATATATATATATATATATATATATATATGTGTGTGTGTGTGTGTGTGTGTGTGGAGCGCTAAATATCGCTTTTGTGAAAGTGATATTGCTGGTATTCCAAGTTGACAGCAAAGCGAACACAAGCATTGCAGGGAAACATTCTGCTCATGAGAGCGTTCTTCCATAGACTCCAATGGGAGCCTCATTCTGATGCCGTCATACACGGTACAGAACCAAAGCGCAGCAAAGGGGGTAAGTTGTGCAGAGATGGCAGCAATTTGTAAATATATATGTATATGCTTATATACATATACATGTGTGTGTTAATATGTGTATATATGCATATTAACATATAAATATACATATGTATATAAGCATATATATTTACTGGGAACACACATTTCCCATAGACTACAAATAAAAGGCACTTTTCAGTGCATTTTTTTTTCTAACACCCCACGCCGCCAACTTTAGCCCCCAAAATGTGCCTGGTGCAGTAATTTTATAAAAAAATAAAAATGCTACAATTTTTAATAAAATACACACCACTGCATTTTGGGGGCATTTGGGGCACATTTATAAAATTAACCAGAAATCTGATCGCTGGTTAATTTTCTAAGCACTAATTGCTACCGTAAGCCCACGGTAGCAATAACCACCCACTTGTAATGGTTGATTATTTATCACGCTCCCGCGAACTGGCAAATTTCTGCCGTTTGTGGTGGGCGATAAATAAGCACTCCCCTTATGGACAGTAAGGTGTTCCAATGATTGAGACACACAGAAAACCTCCATTAGCAGCTCTGAAATGTGCTAGACAGAGGGAATTGCTTAGCAGCAGCTTACATTGTCTCTCTATTCATGCAGTGCAGCTTGTATTGGCTCTGTCACTATCTGCACTCTACTAGGCAAATAGAGCGCTTGGAGGTCATATGGCCACACACAAGCTACACATAAAAAGAAACCATTGCACAGGCATTCTTAATAGGCTATTGGCTAGATTACGAGTTTTGCGTTAGAGGCTATGCGGTGCTAACGAGCAGTTTATGCTCACCGCTCACTTAAAGACATCGCTGGTATTTCGGGTTTTTACAAACCAGACAAGAAGTTCAAGTGAGCGTTGAGCAAAATTTTGCTCCTTACCGCACTCCAATACCAACGCTGCTTATGTTAGCGGTGAGCTGGGGTAACGTGCTCGTGCACGATTTCCCCATAGGACTCAACGGGGAGAGCCGGCTGAAAAAAAGTCTAACACCTGCAAAAAAGCAGCATAAAGCTCCTTAATGCAGCCCCATTGATTCCTATGGGGAAATACATTTTATGTCTACACCTAACACCCTAACATGAACCCCAAGTCTAAACACCCCTAATCTTACACTTATTAACCCCTAATCTGCCGATCCGGACACCGCCGCCACCTACATTATACTTATGAACCCCTAATCTGCTGCCCCCAACATCGCCAAACCCTATATTATATTTATTAACCCCTACTCTGCCGCCCCCAATGTCGCCACCACCTACCTACACTTATTAATTCCTAATCTGCCGTCCCCAACGTCGCCGCCACTATAATAAACATATTAACCTCTAAACCGCCGCACTCCCGCCTCGCAAACATTAGTTACATATTATTAACCCCTAATCTGCCGGCCCTAACATTGCCGCCACCTACCTACATTTATTAACCCCTAATCTGCAACCCCCAATGTCGCCGCCACTATACTAAATGTATTAACCCCTAAACCTAAGTCTAACCCTAACACCCCCTAACTTAAATAGAATTAAAAGAAATCTAAATAAAAATTGTTATCATTAACTACATTATTCCTATTTAAAACTAAATTCTTACCTATAAAATAAACCCTAAGCTAGCTACAATATAACTAATAGTTACATTGTATCTAGCTTAAGTTTTACTTTTATTTCACAGGCAAGTTTGTATTTATTTTAACTAGGTAAAATAGTTATTAAATAGTTATTAACTATTTAATAACTACCTAGGTAAAATAAATACAAAAGTACCTGTAAAATAAAACCTAACCTAAGTTACAATTACACCTAACACTACACTACAATTAAATAAATTACCTACATTAAATACAATTAAATAAAATTATCTAAAGTACAAAAAACCCCCCACTAAATTACAGAAAATAATAAACAAATTACAAGATTTTTAATCTAATTACACCTAATCTAATCCCCCTAACAAAATAAATAAGACCCCCAAAATAAAAAAAGCCCTACCCTACACTAAATTACAAATAGCCCTTAAAAGGGCATTTTGCAGGGCATTGCTCCAAAGTAATCAGCTTTTTTACCTGTAAAAAAAATTACAAATCCCCCCCCCAACATTAAAACCCACCACCCACACAACCAACCTTACTCTAAAACCCACCCAATACCCCCTTAAAAAACCTAACACTTACCCCTTGAAGAGCACCTTACCGGGAGAAGTCTTCATCCAACTAGGCCGAAGTCCTCAATGAAGCTGGGAGAAGTCTTCATCCAAGCCGGGCGAAGTGGTCCTCCAGACGGGCAGAAGTCTTCATCCAGACGGCATCATCTATCTTCATCCATTCGGCGCGGAGCGGGTCCATCTTCAAGACATCCGACGAGGAGCATCCATTTCATCCGACTGCTAAGACTAAATGAAGGTTCCTTTAAATGACGTCATCCAAGATGGCGGCCCTTCAATTCCGATTGGCTGATAGAATTCTATCAGCCAATCGGAATTAAGGTCGAAAAAACCCTATTGGCTGATGCAATCAGCCAATAGGATTGAAGTTCAATCCTATTGGCTGATGCAATCAGCCAATAGGATTGAGCTGGCATTCTATTGGCTGTTCCAATCAGCCAATAGAATGCAAGCTCAATCCTATTGGCTGATTGCATCAGCCAATAGGATTTTTTCTACCTTAATTCCAATTGGCTAATAGAATTTTATCAGCCAATTGGAATTGAAGGGACACCATCCTGGATGACATCATTTAAAGGAACCTTCATTCAGTCTTAGCCGTCGGATGAAGAGGATGCTCCACGTCAGATGTCTTGAAGATGGACCCGCTCCACGCCGGATGGATGAAGATAGAAGATGCCGTCTGGATGAAGACTTCTGTCCATCTGGAGGACCACTTTGCCTGGCTTGGATGAAGACGCCTCCCGGATTCATTGAGGACTTCGGCCCGGTTGGATGAAGATTTCTCCCGGTAAGGTGATCTTCAAGGGGTTAGTGTTAGGTTTTTTTTAAGGGGGTTTTGGGTGGGTTTTAGAGAAGGGTTGGGGGGGGGATTTGTAATTTTTTTAACAGGTAAAAGAGCTGATTACTTTGGGGCAATGCCCTGTAAAAGGCCCTCTTAAGGGTTATTTGTAATTTAGTGTAGGGTAGGGCTTTTATTATTTTGGGGGGGCTTTTTTATTTTGTTAGGGGGATTAGATTAGGTGTAATTAGTTTAAAAATCTTGTAATTTGTTTATTATTTTCTCTAATTTAGTGGTGGGGTTTTTGTACTTTAGATCATTTTATTTAATTATATTTAATTTAGGGAATTAATTTAATTATAGTGTAGTATTAGGTGTTATTGTAACATAGGTAAGGTTTTATTTTACAGGTAACTTTGTATTTATTTTAGCTAGGTAGTTATTAAATAGTTAATAATTATTTAGTAACTATTCTACCTAGTTAAAATAAATACAAACTTGTCTGTAAAATAAAAATAAAACCTAAGATAGATACAATGTAACTATTAGTTATATTGTAGCTATCTTAGGGTTTATTTTACAGGTAAGTATTTAGTTTTTTAATAGGAATTATTTAGTTAATGATAGGAATATTTATTTAGATTTATTTTAATTATATTTAAGTTAGGGGGTGTTAGGGTTAGACTTAGATTTAGGGGTTAATAACTTTAGTATAGTGGCGGCGATTTTGGGGGCGGCAGATTAGGGGTTAATAAATGTAGGCAGGTGTCGGCGATGTTAGGGACGGCAGATTAGGGGTTAATAATATTTAACTAATGTTTGTTTAGGGGTTAATAGGTAGTTTATGAGTGTTAGTGTACTTTTTAGCACTTTAATTAAGAGTGTTATGCTACGGCGTTGTAGTGTAAAACTCTTAACTACTGACTTTAAAATGCGGTACCAGTCTTGACAGGAGAGGGTCTAAAGCTCACTTTTTGGCAGACTCGTAATACCGACGCTATGCAAGTCCCATTGAAAAAAAATATGCAATTTACGTAAGTGGATTTGCGTTATTTCCAAGTCTGGACAAAAAAGTGAGCGGTGCACCTGTACCTGCAAGACTTGTAATACCAGCGGGCGGTAAAAAGCAGCATTAGGACCTCTTAACGCTGCTATTTAAACCTTTTTTTAAAATATTTATTTATTTGTTGCTGCCAAAAAAAAAGATTCATACAATTTAACCATGTTACAAAGTAAAGACACCACACCGGGTGAACACATAATATGTCTTTGACATCACAAGACAGAATTACAAAAAATAATATACAACATGCGAAAATGGCATAAAGTATGAACATCACACATCTATTTTATCATCTTGATGTGGAAATATTATGCCAAAGATTATATCATCTTTTTGGTCTTGGCAGCTTTTTTATACCCAAAGATTACAAGAAAAAAAAAGAAAGAGAAGAAAAAAAAAATATATATATATAGGATTGGCTCTCTGGGCACTCCCACTCCTGTTCTCCACCCCACCCCACTGACTTTCCCCTGCAGCACCAACTTATCAAACGTAGCCCAATCCTTACCATGCTTCTCGTAATCATTATAATAAGTCTACCTATAGCTCGTGATCCACTCAGACGGGAAGTCACCTAATAATACCAGCTCATAGAAACATTCAGAACTTAAGAATGAGTATAATATTGTCTTTTGTAAATCTTCCGAATATGTCTTGATTATAGGTAACCAACCCACTAAAAACCTTTTAATTTCTCGTTCATTTGCCTCTCTAAGATGGAAAGACTCAAAAATTATCTGCATCTGGATCGATTTGATAAACACTGAGAAACCCGGCATTTTTTTGGTCTTCCAGTTTTTTAATATTAATTGTCTAACTGATAATATAATTGTATTTAAAGTCTTTTTTTGTAAAACTGCTCCTAGACTGGAGCAATCAGAAAGAAAAAGTGTTTCTTCCACATCGAGATGAATATTGATTTGATAAAGTCTATTAATCCAAAAAACAACCTTCTTCCAGAATTGTCCAACTCTGGGACACTGCCTGAACATGTGCAGTATGTCTGCGTTCCTTAGAGCACATTTTGGACAAGAGGAATCCTGACCAGTATACATTTTAGCCATTTTAGCTGGAGTACAATAAAAATTATTGATAAGTTTCATATGGCTTTCTTTCCAGCTTATTGGAATGCAACATTTATTTAATGTTTTAAAGCTGTCTCTTAATATGTCATGATCTATATCTGGGATCAGAGATTTCCATTTTGCACTCAGTTTTTCCATTAAGGAATCACTTTGTTTAGCAAGCATAATGCTATATAACAGTAAGATTGAAGGAGCTTTGACCCATGCAATAACCATAATGGACCTTATCTCCGACCATGCAGCCGTCCCACTGCCATTCCATCCCCTAGATGTTATAAAATGATGCACTTGCCAATAAGCGTATAAGCTATTGCTTGATAGGTCGAACTGGGATTTTAGATCATCAAAGGATATGATTTGACGTTCCTCTGTAAAGAATTGGCCTACTAATTTAAGATCTTTATTACACCACTCTCTAAATGTCCTCTGATAATTTCCAGGAAGAAATTCAGGATTGCCTATTAAGGGTAGATATTCTAAATACGAATAATCTACGCTTATTAGTGTGCAAAGTTTTTGCCAGGCGAGAATTATATTTTGAAAGGATATTAAACTCTTTATATTGTTAGGGATTTCTTTAGATTGAGTATGCAATAAGGCTTTAAGTGAAAAAGGAATCACTAGAGCATTCTCCATTTCTAGAGTTGAAAACCAGCTTGTTTCTATAAGCCAGTCCAGCGCAATTTTGCTCAAAGCTGCAAGGTTATAAAATCTTATATTGGGTAGGGCTAGACCAGCAACTTCACGTGGTTGCATTAGCTTTTCTAATGCAATACGCGGTTTCTTATTATGCCAAATAAATTTGGAAAAGCTAGAGTTCAATTTCTGTATGTCTGTTTTATTTAAAATTAAAGGTAGGTTCTGTAATGGAAAAAGAAGCCGGGGGAAAATAATTGTCTTGATAAGATTTGCTCTAGCGGACATTGAAAGCGGAAATACTGCCCAAAGTTTTAAGTCAGAATACATTTTCTGTAATAAAGGATAGAAATTTAGTGCATAGCATTTTGAAGGGTTTCTATGGAGATAGATTCCAAGATATCTGAGAGACTCCACCTCTCTAAACTCTAGGTTAACTGACACATGATTTGTTTTTTGAATCCACATTAACTCACTTTTATTATAATTTACTTTGTATCCAGAAAAAGAGCTAAATAAATTCAGACACTCTATCACTATAGGGATAGCTCTATGTGTGTTATATAGGCAGATTAAGATATCATCTGCATATAAAAAGGTTTTAAGAACAGTTTTACCGATAGTGATCCCTTCTACTATGTCCCTTAACCTTATAGCCAACAGTTCCAATGCTAAGTTAAAAAGCAAGGGGGACAACGGACAACCTTGCCTTGTACCCTTTTTCAATCTAATCCCTGGAGTTAAATTATTATTGATCAACAAGTAGGAAATTGGGCACTGATAGATATTGCAGATAAACCGTACGAAATGATCTTTAAACCCAAATTTTTCAAGAGCCTCATATAGGTATTCCCATTCTATGGAGTCAAATGCTTTGACCGCATCTAGTGTTAAAAGGGCACTGTCGTGTTTAAATTGTTTAAATTGTCTACCCGTCTTTTCACATAGGTTCCACATGTAGTCTAATAAAGTTATAACTTTTCGCATATTTTTAGAAGCATTTCTTGAGACCATAAACCCCGTCTGATCTGGGTGTATAATTTCATCAAAACAGAACATTAATCTAGATGCTATGATAGAAGACAATATTTTATAATCCGCATTGAGTATTGAAATTGGTCTGTATGAAGCTGGATCCTCCGCGTTTTTATCCTTTTTAAGAATTAGAGATAAAAATATTCTGAAGGTGGTTTACTATTCATAAAATAACTATTAAATAATTTATTAAATAATTTATCTAAAGTGGGTTTAATCTCTTCTGCCAATATTTTATAGAATTCTACGGGTAGACAATCGGGCCCTGCGGCTTTATTTAACTTAGCGTTTTCAATTGCTTCGCTTATCTCTTTCGCTGATATAGGGGCATTAAGTTTCTCCAGAAGATCCTGTGAGACTCTAGGGATTTCTATTTGCGACCAGAATTTTTCTCGGTTTTGAAGGTTGTTACTACTCTTTGTAAATAATTTTTGATAATACTCAAATAATACTTTACTGATATCTGACCCTTCCGTATATCTCTTGTCCTGATCTCTGATTGCTAAAATGTAATTCTTCTTTTTTCTGCCTTTAACTATTTTAGCAAGGAACTTAGCAGAATAACCATAATGTCCCGTAAAACGTAGGTTTAATTTAATCTCTTCTTCCAAAGATTTCTGTTTAAGGAAAATATCCCTTTCCTGTCTAGCCCTAGAATACCTCTCCCAATGATCACTGGTTGAATCCCCAAGATATTTCTTGTAACTATTTCTAACTTGCTTAACCAGTTGACTTTCTCTCAGATTATCTTTACGCTTTTTTTTACACATATAAGCCTTTATTTCTCCTCTTAAATATGCTTTAGAAGCTTCCCAGAAAATTTAAATTTTTGGATAATATGCAATGTTGAGAGTGCAATAATCTTTCCATTTTTGTTTTAACCATAAAGTGAATCTGATATTTTTATACAAATAACGCGGGAAGACAATGGTAAAATTCTCTTTTACCTGATTCACTAAAGATTGAAATGACAGTGAAACAACCGCATGGTCGGAGATCACTATGTCCTCTATTGTAGCCTTCATTTTTTGCAACGAAAGAGATTTGGCAACTAAAATGAAATCTATTCTAGAAAATGTCCTTTGCTTTTTAGATTTGCAAGTATATAGACACTGGTCTGGATTCTGGAGTCTCCATGCATCGATAATTTTTAACTGATAGCAGAATTTTTTCATAAATTTAGCTTGTTTATTATATACTGCTATATTTTTTTTTGAGAGTCTATCCAGCTCAGGACACAATGAAAGATTAAAATCACCCCCTATCACTAAATTGTCTGATACAAATGGTAGCAGTTTACCCTTTAACTTTTCCCAAAAAAGTTTAGAAAAAACATTTGGCGCATAAACGTTACAAAAAACTAATTTTATCCCCTTTATTCGTATTTGTAATATGATGTATCTAGTCTCCGGATCTAGTTCCATCTGTATTATCTGATAGGTTAGATTTTTATTTAAAAGAATTGCAACCCCCAATCTCCTTCTACTACACGGTGTGGCAATTACTTCACCTATCCACCTAGATCTCAATTTGGGTATCTCATTCTCCTTTAAATAGGTTTCTTGTAAAAACACTACACTAGGTTCCTGTGAACCTAATGTCTTAATTATTAATTTACGCTTCATTGGATTAGTAATGCCCCCCACATTCCAGGAGAGAATCTTAAAATTTTCCGTTAAATCAACCATAATATAAAATAAAATAACACAAGCTTTTAACTATGATACTTAAAATTGTAACAGAGTGATATAGTTTTATCCATCTTTTGGATCAATTACCAGGAGAGAGCCTAAATAGGTATAATTCACTAATCCATGTACATCTATCCGTGGTGTGGGAAAAAGATTGGGATAGAGAGCAGAGAGCAGAGACATCGGGGGGAGACACAACAAAAATTAAAAAAAAAAAAAAAAAAAAAGGAAGGAAAAAAAAAAAAAGGAATACTTATCCATATACAACATAGCCATAACCTTGAATATATCATTAAATCTATGCTCTGAGAGTTACAATCTCCCTTGGTTAACACATGGAATCAATATATTCTCTTGCTTTAGAGGGCTCAGTAAAGACCAACTTTTTCCCATTGTCTTCCACTATAATCTTAGCGGGGTATATCAAGCGTGCTTTCAAACCCTTGTTTATCATACTCGTACACATGGGAGACATAGCTTTCCTTTTTAGGACAGTCTCATTAGAAAAGTCTTGGAATAACATAACTTTTTTATCGTTAATAGTAAAAGTATCAAATTTCCTATACAGCCTCAAAATTTCCACTTTGTCTTGAAACTTAAGCAGCTTAAATATACATGTTCTATTCCTTACTAAGCCATTTTCAGAGATTTTCTTTGGTCCTATTCTATGTGCCCTTTCGATAGATAGAGGTAAAGCGTGTGGAGGAAACCCTAGGGCTTGAGGCAACGTTAGGGAAGTAAATTCAATCAAGTTTTCATAATCTGCAGTTTCAGGTATACCTAAAATTCTAATATTATTACGCCTGGAGCGATCCTCTTGATCCTCCAGACGGACTTCCATATTCTGAATTATGGACTGTTGTTTTATTAGCATATTTTCTTGCTTATTAACCATATCCTCCAGAACAGATATCCTATCCTCTGCTTCCGCTATCCTGGTGGCAAATTGTTTAACTTCCTGATTAAGAGTATTAAGTTCACTAGATATACCATTCAGCTCCTTCTTAATTATGTCAAACTGCGGTGAAAAAAGATTACTCATCTGTACCAGTAATGTCTGATTATCAGTTGATAAAGATAACGTTTCACAAGAGTCAAAACTCAGATCAGCCCCCTTATTATTTTTCTTTTCCCTGGATTTGGCAGGCATTTTAGAAAGGTGTTGTGTGCAATATTTTTCCATGTAAAATTAAAAAAACAGAAATAACCAAAACGTGTAAAGTGACGTGTAATAATAGAATAAAAACCAACAGAAGAAAAGAAAAAAGAAAAAAAAAAGACGTGAATTATATGGAATCAAGACTATGTGTGTCCAGCAGATTACTTCTGCTTACTAAGGCCTAGATTTGGAGTTCGGCGGTAGCCGTCAAAACCAGCGTTAGAGGCTCCTAACGCTGGTTTTGGGCGCCCGCTGGTATTTGGAGTCAGTGATTAAAGGGTCTAACGCTCACTTTTCAGCCGCAACTTTTCCATACCGCAGATCCCCCTACGCCATTTGCGTAGCCTATCTTTTCAATGGGATCTTTCTAACGCTGGTATTTAGAGTCGTTTCTGAAGTGAGCGTTAGAGCTCTAACGACAAGATTCCAGCCGCCTGAAAATAGCAGGAGTTAAGAACTTTCTGGCTAACGCCGGTTTATAAAGCTCTTAACTACTGTACCCTAAAGTACACTAACACCCATAAACTACCTATGTACCCCTAAACCGAGCTCCCCCCACATCGCCGCCACTCGATTAAAATTTTTAACCCCTAATCTGCCGACCGCCACCTACGTTATACTTATGTACCCCTAATCTGCTGCCCCTAACCCCGCCGACCCCTATATTATATTTCTTAACCCCTAACTTGCCCCCCACAACGTCGCCGCAAGCTACTTAAAATAATTAACCCCTAATCTTCCGACCGCAAATCGCCGCCACCTACGTTATCCCTATGTACCCCTAATCTGCTACCCCTAACACCGCCGACCCCTATATTATATTTATTAACCCCTAATCTGCCCCCCTCAACGTCGCCGACACCTGCCTACACTTATTAACCCCTAATCTGCCGAGCGGACCTGAGCGCTACTATAATAAAGTTATTAACCCCTAATCCGCCTCACTAACCCTATCATAAATAGTATTAACCCCTAATCTGCCCTCCCTAACATCGCCGACACCTAACTTCAATTATTAACCCCTAATCTGCCGACCGGAGCTCACCGCTATTCTAATAAATGTATTAACCCCTAAAGCTAAGTCTAACCCTAACACTAACACCCCCCTAAGTTAAATATAATTTTTATCTAACGAAATAAATTAACTCTTATTAAATAAATGATTCCTATTTAAAGCTAAATACTTACCTGTAAAATACATCCTAATATAGCTACAATATAAATTATAATTATATTATAGCTATTTTAGGATTAATATTTATTTTACAGGTAACTTTGTAATTATTTTAACCAGGTACAATAGCTATTAAATAGTTAAGAACTATTTAATAGTTACCTAGTTAAAATAATAACAAAATTACCTGTAAAATAAGTCCTAACCTAAGATATAATTAAACCTAACACTACCCTATCAATAAAATAATTAAATAAACTACCTACAATTACCTACAATTAACCTAACACTACACTATCAATAAATTAATTAAACACAATTCCTACAAATAAATACAATTAAATAAACTAGCTAAAGTACAAAAAATAAAAAAGATCTAAGTTACAGAAAATAAAAAAATATTTACAAACATAATAAAAATATTACAACAATTTTAAACTAATTACACCTACTCTAAGCCCCCTAATAAAATAACAAAGCCCCCCAAAATAAAAAATTCCCTACCCTATTCTAAATTAAAAAAGTTACAAGCTCTTTTACCTTACCAGCCCTGAACAGGGCCCTTTGCGGGGCATGCCCCAAGAATTTCAGCTCTTTTGCCTGTAAAAGAATAAATACAATACCCCCCCCCAACATTACAACCCACCACCCACATACCCCTAATCTAACCCAAACCCCCCTTAAATAAACCTAACACTAAGCCCCTGAAGATCTTCCTACCTTGTCTTCACCATACCAGGTTCACCGATCCGTCCTGAAGAGCTCCTCCGATGTCCTGATCCAAGCCCAAGCGGGGGCTGAAGAGGTCCATGATCCGGTCAAAGTCTTCATCCAAGCGGGGCAGAAGAGGATCTTCCATCCGATTGAAGTCATCATCCAGGCGGCATCTTCGATCTTCTTCCATCCGGAGCGAAGCGGCAGGATCCTGAAGACATCCAGCGCGGAACATCCATCCGGACCGACGACTGAACGACGAATGACTGTTCCTTTAAGGGACGTCATCCAAGATGGCGTCCCTCGAATTCCGATTGGCTGATAGGATTCTATCAGCCAATCGGAATTAAGGTAGGAATTTTCTGATTGGCTGATGGAATCAGCCAATCAGAATCAAGTTCAATCCGATTGGCTGATCCAATCAGCCAATCAGATTGAGCTCGCATTCTATTGGCTGTTCCGATCAGCCAATAGAATGCGAGCTCAATCTGATTGGCTGATTGGATCGGCCAATCGGATTGAACTAGATTCTGATTGGCTGATTCCATCAGCCAATCAGAAAATTCCTACCTTAATTCCGATTGGCTGATAGAATCCTATCAGCCAATCGGAATTCGAGGGACGCCATCTTGGATGACGTCCCTTAAAGGAACAGTCATTCGTCGTTCAGTCGTCGGTCCGGATGGATGTTCCGCGCTGGATGTCTTCAGGATCCTGCCGCTTCGCTCCGGATGGAAGAAGATCGAAGATGCCGCCTGGATGATGACTTCAATCGGATGGAAGATCCTCTTCTGCCCCGCTTGGATGAAGACTTTGACCGGATCATGGACCTCTTCAGCCCCCGCTTGGGCTTGGATCAGGACATCGGAGGAGCTCTTCAGGACGGATCGGTGAACCTGGTATGGTGAAGACAAGGTAGGAAGATCTTCAGGGGCTTAGTGTTAGGTTTATTTAAGGGGGGTTTGGGTTAGATTAGGGGTATGTGGGTGGTGGGTTGTAATGTTGGGGGGGGGGGTATTGCTGAAATTCTTGGGGCATGCCCCGCAAAGGGCCCTGTTCGGGGCTGGTAAGGTAAAAGAGCTTGTAACTTTTTTTAATTTAGAATAGGGTAGGGACTTTTTTATTTTGGGGGGCTTTGTTATTTTATTAGGGGGCTTAGAGTAGGTGTAATTAGTTTAAAATTGTTGTAATATTTTTATTATGTTTGTAAATATTTTTTTATTTTCTGTAACTTAGATCTTTTTTATTTTTTGTACTTTAGCTAGTTTATTTAATTGTATTTATTTGTAGGAATTGTATTTAATTAATTTATTGATAGTGTAGTGTTAGGTTAATTGTAGGTAATTGTAGGTAGTTTATTTAATTAATTTATTGATAGGGTAGTGTTAGGTTTAATTATATCTTAGGTTAGGACTTATTTTACAGGTAATTTTGTTATTATTTTAACTAGGTAACTATTAAATAGTTCTTAACTATTTAATAGCTATTGTACCTGGTTAAAATAATTACAAAGTTACCTGTAAAATAAATATTAATCCTAAAATAGCTATAATATAATTATAATTTATATTGTAGCTATATTAGGATGTATTTTACAGGTAAGTATTTAGCTTTAAATAGGAATCATTTATTTAATAAGAGTTAATTTATTTCGTTAGATAAAAATTATATTTAACTTAGGGGGGTGTTAGTGTTAGGGTTAGACTTAGCTTTAGGGGTTAATACATTTATTAGAATAGCGGTGAGCTCCAGTCGGCAGATTAGGGGTTAATAATTGAAGTTAGGTGTCGGCGATGTTAGGGAGGGCAGATTAGGGGTTAATACTATTTATGATAGGGTTAGTGAGGCGGATTAGGGGTTAATAACTTTATTATAGTAGCGCTCAGGTCCGCTCGGCAGATTAGGAGTTAATAAGTGTAGGCAGGTGTCGGCGACGTTGAGGGGGGCAGGTTAGGGGTTAATAAATATAATATAGGGGTCGGCGATGTTAGGGCAGCAGATTAGGGGTACATAGGGATAACGTAGGTTGCGGCGGTTTACGGAGCGGCAGATTAGGGGTTTAAAAAAATATGCAGGGGTCAGCGATAGCGGGGGCGGCAGATTAGGGGTTAATAAGTGTAAGGTTAGGGGTGTTTAGACTCGGGGTACATGTTAGAGTGTTAGGTGCAGACGTAGGAAGTGTTTCCCCATAGGAAACAATGGGGCTGCGTTAGGAGCTGAACGCTGCTTTTTTGCAGGTGTTAGGTTTTTTTTCAGCTCAAACAGCCCCATTGTTTCCTATGGGGGAATCGTGCACGAGCACGTTTTTGAGGCCGGCCGCGTCCGTAAGCAACTCTGGTATCGAGAGTTGCATTTGCGGTAAAAATGCTCTACGCTCCTTTTTTGGAGCCTAACGCAGCATTTGATTAAACTCTCGATACCAGAGTTAAATTTATGGTGCGGCCAGAAAAAAGCCCGCGGAGCGTTAGCAGCCCTTTTACCGCCGAACTCCAAATCTAGGCCATAGTGAACAAACTGATGTGAACAACGGGGAATGTGTAATTAAAGTGATGGATATCGTAAAATTGGTGTAAAGGTGTAGACTTACTAACTGATCAATCAGCTAGAGACTATTGCTATTGAAAATGTTCCCCTTTTTTCTTTGTATTTTTTTCCCTCCCTTTGAGGGATTAGAGTTAAATTAATAGTGAGAACTCAGAATTGAATCTGAATCGTGCTGATAATGCCTGCACAATGAAAAATACCATAATAGGCTAATAAGCATAACATACATAACAAACAGCGGAATGAGCAATATATCACTTCAACTACTAAGACTAATGAATGCTGGTAAGAGGTAAAAAATAAAAAGAGAAGAAAGACAAATAGCACCCAAATAACATTCAAAAGAACCAAACAGAAAACTAGGGCAAAGCAGTGTAGAATTATACCCTTGTGGACATATATCTACTGGTTGGCAGTTCTATTGAATTTTGTCCTGATGCCACACTGGGAAGCAAACCAGTTGTATATTCCAGTCCCCATTTTTTTTTTCCTTAACTCAATTCGAATACTATTTCAAATATCATGATGAGTTAAGATAAAAAAGGTTTTCCTTCCCTCCTCTAGGCTCTTTCAGAAAAACAAATCAGCCAGCTAGGAAAGTTTAAAGGGGAGTCCATGAGGAAGAATTATTTTGTCCTTCTCTAATTTTTTTTTTTCCCGGATTCTTTTCTCTTTCTTTCAGACTTTTGCTCCGTCTCTCCCCGTGTCCTTAGTTATAACAAGCAAACTGTGTGCAGACTTTGGCTGCACTAAGAAGGGGGGAATACCCAGGGGATAACTCTCAGCAATATTCATATAGCTCAGTTCCACTTAGTAAAATAAGACATGCTAGTGCAAAGGGGAGATCGCCTGTGCCGTGTGAGGGTGTATTATCTCATACGATACCTATACCAAGCTCCGGTGTGGTTTCTGTTGTGCCGAAGTCCTTCAGCTATTTGGTACCTCTGCAGGAGTAACGCCTCTGGAGCGCTGTGTTGCGTCTGCCCGCAGTCAATGAAGAGCCGGTACGGACCCAAAAGAAGTCCAGCCCGGAAGGAGTGGCACACACGGCTGCTCTGGTCCCAGCGTCACTGACCTGTTACGCCCTACCAGGAGGGCACAGGATTCCTTTTTCCTGAGGTGTCGGAATGTTCTCCCAGAGGTAAGTTCAGATAGAGGCAGGTATCGCAAAAGTACCCTTGGCTGGCGTGCCTTTTCTCCTTTCAGGCGATCCCCGGTCTGTGTCCCTTGCACGGGCAGTAGCGTATCCGCTTACTGACTTCGGCTGAGGTCTGGGATAGATCCCCCAGAATAGTGCCTACAAGCTGCTGTTAGGTACAGCCAAAAGGCGGTCTCACTCGTGGATAGCGTTCTTTCCGCCCTCAGTGAACGCTGAAGTTGGAGCAGCGTGTCGTGAGAGCTCCACTTCCGCCAGAAGTCCAAGCGCTGCTTTTTAAACCTAACACACAACTCGTAATTTAGTCGTATGTATTTTAGAAATCTCAGTTCTGGGGTTGGTTTGTTTTTTTAAAATAGCACAAAAATTATTAATCATGCACATTTTCACCCAATGTAAGATAATTAGCTCTCAACAAGATATATTATAATACCAATTTTCAAATAGATCTGTGCAACTGTTTTACCCATATATTCACCCAGAACTCAAATGTGAAGCCTAGGGGATTTTTAACTCAAACTCCTTTTTTTATCTAAAATATTTCAAAAAGTATGTGATAAAATGACTTCAAATCAGTTTTGTAGTGTTTCAAAGTCTGGATATAACGGCCCTGATATATAGAAAACTCTGATGAATTTAAACTATAATGTATAAAGGCAAAAGTTAACTATCACAACAACCTATGATATAACCATAGTCATTTGAGAGGAAAAGTTTGACTTTGTTAGTCTGTTCTCATAGTCTATTCTGATACAGATAAAGAGTAGAGGAACATTCCAATAGAAGCACTGATGTGAGAATCCTTCCTTGTTATGAGAAAAACTCTTATTGAAACTAAAACAATTGATACAAAATAATATGAATGACATAACATTAGACACGCCTCCTAACTGCAATTTTTAATTATTAGATTTGTTAAGGGGGGCAGATCAGATTGAAGAAAATGTTTTCTGGGCTACACCTGAGAGGGAAGCACCTTTTACATCTGATGTGTGATTCTTTGTTATAATGCTGCATATAGCTATGTTACTACTGTCCTCCCTTGTAGGCTGATATTAAAGGGACATGAAACCCCAAAAATTTCTTTCACAATTTATAAAGAGCATGTAATTTTAAATAGCTTTCCAATATTCTTCTGTTATCTAATGTGTTTTGTCTTCCTGATATCCTTTGTTGAAAAGGATACCTAGGAAGACTCAGGAACTGCTGATTGGTGGCTGCAAATGTATGCCTCATCTTATTGGCTCACCCAGAGCATTCAGCTAATTCCCAGTAGTGCATTGCTGCTTCTTCAATAAAGGATACCAAGAAAAGGAAGCAAATTAGATAATAGAAGTTAATCGATAAGTGGTTTAAAATTGTATTCTCTAACTGAATTATGAAAGATACATTTTGAAATTCATGTCCCTTTCATGCCTTATATGAAACCCAAAGATAAGTAATGAGTTTATAGTTTAATCACTGTCTTGCTTAATGTCACTGTCTTGCTGAGTACTGATTTATATTAATGCAATAGTTTATAATAAACTGTTATTATTATACTGCATCCTTGTGTGCTGTGTCAAATGCCCTTTTTTCAGTACTATTATGAGACCTCAGTTGTCCTGACAAGCACCAGGGCATAACAGTCACTCATTGGTGAAATCAGAATGGTTTGTAGTTTTATAAGTATTTAGTATTTTTAAGGTTAGATATAATTTGGCTGGGATGTTGTGGGAGGAGATGATGTGCATGCCAAAATCTTACTGCCCCCCTCATGGCAGTTATCTGTTCAAATCAACATCACATGATCAGTCCTCTGATCAGTCTACATCAGTCCTCCTAGCCTTATGCCCACATCAGGCCTTGGTGCCTATAGTCCATTTCAATTATATATTATTGGTAGGATGACCACATTGCTACTTTAAAAAGGGACATATGTGAAAAATGCATATGTCAGGGCTGTTTTCAGGGCTATTTAAAGAAATGGTTTGTATAAGAACCCTGACATATGTATTTTTCATGTGTCCCTTTTTAAAGTGGCAATATAGTCACCCTAATTATTGTGGACTACAGATCACACCCATGGCTATGAAGGATCCTGACAGTTATGACCACATTGGACTTCAGATCAGGCCCCAGTGCCTGTGTACTCTGTCACATAAATGCTAGTGCCATTTCACAGATCACACCCATATTTCATAATCATTTTGTTTATGTCCAGGTCTGAATTCATTCAAGACAGAAATACTTATTTCCAGTTCGTTACATTTATGTTACTGGTACTTCAAATACTGGACTGACCATTTAACTGAAGATCTGTGGGTTGAGGTTACAGATTTGGGTTAAGATTACAGTTAGGGATTGAGGTCAAGGTGAGGAACTGGGTAAAGTTTAGAGATTGTGATTAAGATTTGGATGCTAGAAATAATTGCACTGAATATCTTGCTGGCAACCAAAGTGTTAATGACATGCACCCTCCCATGACAATGTTACCGGTGGGCGGTGGCATTACTTGGTCACATTTGACCCATGGTATATCTGAATTGTACTGTTTAACCAGTCTTTAAATAGTCTTTGTGATATCCTGAATAAAACCTCTTCCTTGCTTTTATTTTAACTCACATTTAAACAGGAAACATAGCTTTGTGCTTTTCTGCAATCAAGCATCTACATATAGAAAGTGTATATATTTAAGAATACAGTGGTCATATATGTGAAAAGTAAAGTTTATTACAATCTCAACAATCTCAAAGATACAATCTCAAAGATACAAAAGAAACAAACTTTATGATCAATAAAATACAAGCAATAACGTACAAAAAGTATATGAAATATTTAGCAGCAGCGTAGTCATACATTTTTATGAAACACAAATGAACAGACATATATTTATATAAAAGTAGCAGCAAAATGGAAATTCTGACTGAATGCCAGTCAACTTTTTTTTGTATGTAAAAAAAAAAAAAAATTACACCATTTTCAACATGGATACAAACACGCAGTCCAAAATATGTTATTCAGTGTTACAGTTATTTAATAAATAAATATAGTTTTTTTTTTATGAATTTGATTCCCATAAGTTTTCTAAAATTTGTTCAATATGTTAAACCAAGAGGAGAAAAACATAATTTGCAAAATATTTTAAATTGTTTGGAAATACAAGGTGAAAGAAAGCTGTATCTAAAAGCAAATATTAAGGCAAATTATATAGCACATGATGAATTGTTGAATATCTTATATTCTCAGACTGCAATTTTAACCAATATTGCAAAATAAAAACAGAAACAATGCCAAAACAGTTATAGTTATTTATAATTATAGTCATATGGTTATATAGATATCATCTATGTCAGAGAAAAATGTACTGGTCCACTCAATGTTCAGTAAAAGCGAAAGCCTAAGTTCGTATTTGTTGTTGGCAATTTCTTACTAGACTAGATCTAATTAAAATGTATGCATTTAACACTTATTGGGATATTGAAACAGTGAATTATCAACACCTGTGATTTATTCATTAATATGTGTGCATACCAACCAAATAGTATTCCTGGTTTCATTACAGATTTATTTGGTATTTATACAGATACAATATATATATATATATATATATATATATATATATATATATATATATATATATATATATATATATATATATATAACTCCCAAACAGAAAGCACTCACTTCAATTTATTAGAGCAGTTCTAGTAAATTGAATTTTTTTATTGAAGACCCGGTGAGTGCTCTCTGTTTGGGAGTTATGGATTGGATTTAAATGCACCCTGATATCAAGAGTGTGTGCAGAGCCCTACGGAGGAATTAATTAACTGTAAACTGGTAACTCTTTCAAATTAATTTATTGTCCTCTTTTTCCCACTTAATTTTAATACTATTTGTAAAATAAAATTAATATATGAGGTCAAATCTGTAAAAATTATCATGAAGAAAACCCAATGCTCTATCCTGACACAGTATTCTTTATATTAGGCCTGATTTGGTCATATAACTATCACGTTACATTAAAAAATTCTTGAAAATATATATATATAACGTCATTTTTTTCTGTGTTTTGGTATGTTACTAGCTGGGACTGAAAATTCTCTATTTAGGTCCATTATATATTTGAAGCTGAAAAGTATTTATTCAGCAACACAAAAATTACAAATATTGGGAAATATGCCCATTCGTCAGTGCATGTAACAATGAGGCAGAGTATTTAAATATTATTTCTCTGATATAATAAATAAAACCAATTCCCCATATTTTGTGGAAAATCACTAACACATTACTGGATATAAATAAAATGCATATTTTTTCTTAGCCGCATGTACACTGCAGTATATATATATATATATATATATATATATATATATATAGGTTTTGCTTTTGTTGTTTTTTTAAATAGAGTAATTGAGTTAGAGTCTCTAAATTGCAAAATTGGTAAAACATTGTCAGATCTATTACAATGACATTAAAATATAATGGATGAAAAAGAAATCATATATTTCAATTATGCCAATCATACACATTAAATAATACTGTATATATAAATATAATTGTGTGTCATTTATATACTTATTTACATTGTCTACCACCGAAGTGCATATGATATATGCTAGGTAGAATCAACACATTATAACAACAATGCACAAGTAAGGTCATTAAAAGAAAAGATTGATAAAAGTTCACAGAAAAAAATACACATTTTGCAGAAAAAGATATGCCTTTACAATGTCAGAATTTGTACAGTGATCTTCTTTGTGTGTTTATATAAATTCCCATATTCTAGCAGACAGATTATATTTAAGAAAATTCAGAGATCTAAATCATTGCCATTGTTTTGGTTATTTTATGGTAAAATCTATGCCTTTGCGACATTCAATCAGGTATTGTTCCAATGATTTTACGCTACCCATATATTCTCAAATGGGATTGGCTTTTAATACCTATGTATAGAAGTTCTTATTGGCTGACACAAAAAAAATTAAACCAATCTGTTAAAACTGAGGTAGCGAGATTTGTTAAGTGCCTGTGTGGCAAGATAGTTGTAACATTTCTGAACTATCACAAAGTTTCCTTCATTAAAAAAATATTGGCTAAAACATGCTTTTCTTAAAATGCTGATAGAATATTTGGAAATGTCACCTTTTTAAAATGATCTATGAAGTAATGTATACAGAATATTAATGCAACTGTGTTGCACCTTGACCACCTATAACAGAGGTAGAGTTTTTAGTGTAACGAGTGCTTAGTGGTAATATATTTATGAACACACGAAGCATATTAATTGTTCTAATTGTGCACAAAGGGGATATTTTGGTGGCTCAAAACATAGCAAAATGGTATTATGAGGAGAAAAACAATGAGCCATTCTGTGCCCCTATTGTCATCTAGCACTATATATTTATGGAACATTGGAAATATAAATTAAATCTGATTTTATTTTATTATTAATTCATAAATAAATGGAGTTAGTCAACATATTTGTTCTCATTTTTTTAACATGAATATTCACACTGCCTTGATACCCTGTAATTAAATTAAAAACTGTATTTAACCAATTAAAGAAAATAACTTGAGAAACTCCAAATCGAGTAGGTGCCAAGAATAGCAAAATGTTTGCTTAAATACAAGTATGTTTCAGAATATATTACCATAAAAATTAAGTTTTTTTTATTTTTTTTATATTTTCAGACTTTCTTGCATATTTGTAAAAAATATAATTTTTGTGTTAAATAAATGCTTGTTAGATTTACATTTTATAATTTGTTTTAAAAAAATAGTGTAAATATTAAGGACCTTAATAATATATTTATAAATAAAGTTATGAAAAAAATACATTAAGTGAGGGGGGAAAAAGAAAATATATACTTAGAATAAATACTTATGCAATTTACACCAAAAGTTATTTATAAAGAATACAAACTGGAATAATAAAATCTATTCTTGAGAATTCAGATACTGCTGGCAGTTAAGATCTCCTCTGATCTCAGGAGAACCTGGGATCCTTCTTCCTGTTAATGGATAGACACACCAGCATTTTCCACGTTCTCCATCTAATGATGCTTCACACTAAAATTAAGAAAAATAATATTTATACTTAAAATAATTGCATAAAAAATATGAATATACACTTTAACAGCAGCAAATGATTTACGATTATGATTTTCCATATGAAAAATGGAGCTCGGAGTCTGCTAAAGTGGCATAAATTAGGACATTTTTTTTCAATTCAGTTGAACTCCAGCATAAAAAATATTTCTAGGAGTAATTATAGTGGCTAAGTATATTACAGCTATTTTTCTGAGAATCAGGTTGATGAGGCGTATATACAAATGTTGTCTAATGCCAAAATAATTGGCAACAAATATAGGCTGTAATCTCAAGTAGGGTTGTAACTAGCCTTCTGTTTTGTGTTGGGTTTTTTTCTTCTTTTTTATGATGCCTTGTATTTTTTTTACAACTGGAGATGTGCTAGTGAAGGGAATCTAGGTAGCGTATTTGCTTATGGTGCAAAAGAAAAAAAGAAAATGATGTACCTGTTTGCTGTGATAGAAGCCATTTCTATTACAATTGGGAATATGGAATCTATAAATCTCTTCTCCTGTTCTTTGTTGAGCCTTGGCCAATTTATCCATTGCTTTATACAGTTCTTTCTGGCATGGGCCCTAATAGAATGAAAAAAAGGCATGAATAATATTTTACATACATGCACATAAGTGTAAAGACATACTATTACTGTACTATAAAGTTATGGCATCTGTTAAAGATATTGGGGTATATTCTATAAATGTTAAAGGACCTCTAAATACAGTATTATTGAATAATTGACAAATGTACAATAAAAAAGACAATGCAATAGCACTTATTTTGAATTTGAAATGAGCAGAAAAATATTTTCTTGCAAATTTCAAAGTTAACTCAAGTTTCCCTCCCCCTGTACTATATGACAGCAATCAACCTATCACAATATGCATATATGTATATACTGTGCACTTTTGCACATGCTCAGTCGTAGTCAGTGAATGTGCATGTTTTGATAATGTAAGTATATTGGAAAGTTTTTTTGTTTTTTTTAAATTGAATGCCTTATCTGAATCATGAAACTTTTCATTTTTGCTTATAGTGGCCCTTTAATTATCCAGTCAACTTTGCCTGTCTGAATCAGTCAAGCTTGGTCTAACAGGGTCTTTCTAATTCCATTCTGATTGTTGTTTTTTTTTTTTGTTCTTTTTATTTTTTAATTATTATTAAATTACTGAGCCAAGATGTTACAAGTTTAACCTATAACAAATGCCACTGGCAGCAATAGGTTAATTTCAAGGGAGCCTTACTATTGTTAAACAGTAATCAGTCTACCCTAGCATTAAAGTCCAAAAAAAACTTTCATGATTTAAATAGGGCATGCAATTTTAAACAACTTCCCAATTTACTTTTATCACCAATTTTGCTTTGTTCTCTTGGTATGCTTAGCTGAAAGCTAAACCTAGGCGGTTCATATGCTAATTTCTTAGACATTGAAGACTGCCTCTAATCTGAATACATTTTGACCACTAGAGGGCATTAGTCACATGTGTCATATAGATAACATTGAGCTCATGCACGTAAAGTGACCTAGGAGTGAGCACTGATTGGCTAAACTGCATGTCTGTCAAAAGAACTGAAATAAGGGGGCAGTCAGCAGAGGCTTAGATACAAGATAATTACAGAGGTAAAACATGTATTATTATAACTGTGTTGGATATGCAAAACTGGGGAATGGGTAATAAAGGGATTATTTTTCTTTTTAAACAACAACATTTCTGGTGTTAACTGTCCCTTTAATTAAATCAGGCATTTATTATACATGCAGATTTCTTTTTAAATTTAAAGATACTAGGTGTAAAATGTTTAGAAACAGATATTGATGTTATACCTCAGACATGCTATATACTAGAAAGCTGGCAGGTGCAGTGCATGCATTTTACAAATTCTGACTTTAGCTTTGAAGGCATCTGGATTTGGCAAGTTGCTTTTTTTTTTATAAATAGTTGACTTGTATTACCAAAGTCAGTACAAGTCAATTATTAAACAAAAATATTTGACTTAAATTTACATAATTGCTAACTTGAAGATTTTTCTTTAAAGGGACACTCAATCAAAATTAAACTTTCATTATTCAGATAGAGCATGCTATTTTAAACAACTTTCCAATTTACTTCCATTAACAAAATGTGCACAGTCTTTTTATATTTACACTTTTTGAGTCACCAGCTCCTACTGAACAAGAATAAGTGTGTATGCATTTGTGAATGGCTAATGGCTGTCACATGGTACGTGTATGCATTTGTGATTGGCTGATGGCTGTCACATGGTACAAGGGGGAGTGGAAAAAAGACATAACTTTTAAAATTGGCAGAAAACAAATCTACTACTCATTTGAAGTTCAGACTAAGCGCTATTGCATTGTCTTGTTATCTTGCATTTGTTGATTATACAAATCTACTGTGTTGACTGGTCCTTTAAGTCGTTTATTTTACATCATAGTCACACCATCAAGAATAGACTTAAAGGGACAGTTTACTCAAAAATTTTCTCCCCTTTAATTTGTTCCCAATAATCCACTTTACCTGCTGGAGGGTATTAAATTGCTTACAAGGAGCTCCTTTACCCTTATATCAGCATTTGAAATAGTTGATTTAGCATGTGGTATCCCCACCTATTCTAAAAGTTTGTGGACGCAGGTCCAAGCTATAGATAAGCTTTGTAAACACAGCCAGCAGAATAAATTACACTCCCAGTGGCATATAGCAAAGATAAGGTAATAAAATGTTGATTTTCCATTGTTTTCTCCAAGTACTGGTGATTGTTTTATGGACAGATATAAGATAAAGAAGCAGGTATATGTGCACAATGTGATACAGTAATGAGATCTGATTAGATCTACAAGCTCAACCTATTTTATTAGGTTGTGGCTTCAAAACACAAAATAAGAGCTTTAAAATACACAAATAAACCTTAAAAAGCTTATTTTCATACATTTTTTACTCTGCAGTTGGTAATAAAAGCAATTGTAAACACATTGAGGGAAAAACTATTTTACAGTATACTGTCCCTTTAATGTGTATATAAGACCAGGTTCTCATTATCGTGCAGTCACAACACTTTCTGATTTTTTTTATTACACCATAATTATAAGAATATTGTGAGTGGCAACTGCAGTTTAAACAAGAGCACTTATTTGTTTCATTGCATTTTATTATTAAAGATGTTTTGTATTTGCATGTAAAATGAGAGATCTAATCTTTAGAAAGATGTCTGTCTTTTTATCTTACATCCCAGACAACCCCCTTCATTTATCAAATTGCTATTTTGTAAACCAACCATAACTTGAGCAGATTTTTATATATATTGCGAATAAAATTAGGTAAAGTCAAGCCCCTATTGTGAGACTATAAAAAATAGAGCAATGGTTGCCAAGACATGTTTCTGCAGCCGCATAATAAACAAGATTTATAGCCTTTAGATCTTTACATTTCCATGTCATGTTTTAATCATTCTTTCAATGTGCGTGACAGATTAGGGCCTCCCAATTATAAAATGTATCATTTAAGTGTTTTCATTGCACCGGAGGCATTTCCTAGGGTCTTACCTGCTGGTCCTTCCACTTCCTGTTACGCTCAAAGACTTTCTTTGCCTTCAGACGCTCAAACACAGTGATTGCATTCCAGGGATCAACTTTGTCAAAGCCATCAGGAAACAATCTGAAGAATGGGGAATATTGGTCTTGTGAAATGTCAGTGCCTTCAGGAGCTGTATTTTCCTGCTCTGCATAATCCTTTATATCTACAGCGCAAGGAAGACAAGATTGTACAATTCTATGAGTGCTGACTTTAGTTAATACAAGATATGGTCTAATAGAATTTAAAGGGACACGAAACCCCAAAAATAATATTTTATCATTCAGATTGAACATACAATTTTAAACAACTTTCCAATTTTCTTCTATGACCAATTTTTTCTTTGTTTTCTTGTTATCCTTTGTTGAAAAGCAGGGATGTAAACCCATGAGTGGGCACGTTTCTGCAGCAGCACTATATGGCAGCAGCTTTGCAACAATGTTATACAATAGCAAGAACACTAGATGGCAGCGCTATTTCCTGTCATTTAGTGTTCCAGACATGTGCACGCTACCTACCTAGGTATCTCTTCAACAAAGAATAGCATTAGAAAAAAGCGAATTTGATAATAGAAGTAAATTGGACACATTTTTAAATTGCATTCTGTATTTGAATAATGAAAGAAAAATGTTGGGTTTCATGTCCCTTTAATATGACCATTTTTTTTACAAACAAATTCTAGGTAGTTTATATGCTTAAAGGGACATGAAACCCACATTTTTTCTTTCATGATTTAAACAGAGCATACAATTATAAACAACTTTCTAATGTACTTCTATTATCTATTTCGCTTCATTCTCTTGATATTCTTTGCTGAAAAGCATATCTAGATATGCTTAGTAGCTGCTGATTGGTAGCTGTACATAGATGCCTCCTCTGATTGGTTCACCGTGTGCATCACTATTTCTTCATTAAAGTATATCTAAAGAATGAAGCAAATTAGGTAATAGAAGTAAATTGGAATGTTGTTTAAAATTATATTCTCTACCTTAATCATGAAAGAAAATGTTTGGGTATAGTGTCCCTTTAATGTATATTAAACATGAAGATGTAGCTACTTTGCAGCGTTTTCTCTGAAATATTTATATTATGTGGTGAGCTTAGTTCACTACCTTGTATAGATAAAGACAAATATTTTTCTTCAAGTAAAGGAAAAATGAAGACCACTAGTCATACCTCTGGGACTGACATGAATATTGCTAGAAAACTGTAATATAAATGGAGTTTAGCTCTAGTGTCTGTTTCTATATTGTTTCAATAATAAATAAAGTTATTTAAAAGTGAAATACAACGTAAATTGACTTCTGTAGAACACATGCAGGTTATGAAATGTTTAGCCAGAATGCTGTGCATACTTATATTATTTATTTCTTGTACTGGAGTCATGACAATCCTCTGGATCTTTAAACTTCTAGTATATGAGTTGCTGAAGCAAGCACTGTTATTGATTAATTGCATTAGCCCTTAAAAGGATACAATGCTCATCAGGGTCAAAATTCCTAATCAACAGCATTTCTTTCCTCCCATTAATATTTTAAGATGTGGTGTGTTTTTTTTCACCCCTTCTTAATTTGATGAAAGCATGATGAGAAATGTGTGGCTGAGTGTTATCAGCATTAAATATATGTAGACAAGTCACATGTGAATACTATGTCACGTTGCTCTTTAACCTGACTGATGAAAGGAACTAGGTCACAAGTTACAATAACAAGCAGCAGTGTCAAGAGATCATTTAAGTGCGCAAAAGACCATGTAAGCAGGTGATAGTACAATTCCGAAAAGTACTTAAGTAGATTGAAAACAGATGTTATAGAACTTAAATTGCTAAGTGCTTTACTTAAAGGGAAACTGAACCCAATTTTTTTCTTCTGTGATTCAGTTAGATCATGTAATTTTAAGCAACTTTCTAATTTACTCCTATTATCAATTTTTCTTCGTTCTCGTGCTATCTTTATTTGAAAAAGAAGGCATCTAAGCAATTATTTTGGATCAGAACTCTAGACAGCACTTTTTTTTATTGGTGGATGAATTTATCCACCAATCAGCAAGGACAACCCAGGTTGTTCACCAAAAATGGGCCGGCATCTAAACTTACATTCTTCCATTTCAAATAAAGATACCAAGAGAATAAAGAACATTTCATAATAGGAGTAAATTAGAAAGTTGCTTAAAATTTCATGCTCTATCTGAATCACGAAAGAAAGAAAAAAATGGGTTTAGTGTCCCTTTAAGAATATTTACATGTAATTATATCTATATATCTAAAATCTCTCTCTCTCTCTCTCTCTCTCTCTCTCTCTCTCTCTCTCTCTATATATATATATATATATATATATATATATATATATGTCTATCTTTTTCTTTCTATCTATCTTTCTTCTACCTACCTATCTATCTATCTATCTATCTATCTATCTTTCTTCTATCTATCTATCTATCTATCTATCTATCATCTATCTATTGTAATAGATAAAGAGATAGATAGATAGATAGATAGATAGAGGGAGAGAGAGAGAGAGTTGAAAGATTATAAACAGATAAATAGATAGATATTAGATAGATGATAGATAGAAGGATATATAGTTTTCAGATATAGATATTATTACATTTACAGATAGGTATGATAGGATAGATGGATCCAAAGAGATGAGATAAATAGACAGACAGAGAGATAGATAGATAGATAGATAGATAGACAGATAGATAGACCGACTGATCGATCAATAGATATCAGATATTAGGTAGATGATAAATAGAATGATATATAGTTTTCAGATATAGATAATATAAATAGATAGATATTAGATGATAGATAGAAGGATATATAGTTTTCAGATATAGATAAGATAGATAGATAGATAGATAGATAGATAGATAGATAGATAGATAGATAGATAGATAGATAGATAGATAGATATTAGATCGATGATAGATAGAAGGATATATAGTTTTCCGATATAGATAATATTTACAGATAGGTAATATAGGATAGATGGATCCAAAGAGATGAGATAGATAGACAGATAGACAGACAGAGAGAAAGATAGATAGATGAACAGCAATAAGTAAATAGCAGATTGTAAACTCTTCAAAGCAGGAACTTGGTATCTGTTCTAATGTATGTTTCTTGTGTTAAAATGCACTATATTGTCTTTATTTTCACCACTACTAATCTATTGTATATATAGATTCAAAGAAATAAAAAATGGTTTTCTTACCCATTATTTACCCATGAACCTATTACCCATACTGTTCAAAAGGTTGCCATTAATAAAATATGAATTTTATTTGTGATATGTAAAATCCAATATTAAATTAAATTGTAAGCACCATATACTTCATAAAATATATGTAAAATGTATATGTTAAAAATGTGTTGCTAAGGAAAAATACTAGTTTCTATAAACCATTTTCCTTTTGATTTATAATAGGCAGGTGTTTGGCATTAAAATGGAAACATTTTTTCATAGAAGTGCTCAGGGATGCCATTGCCAACTCTCAAGCATAAACTAAGTGAAAATGAAAGATAAACCATGATTCCAATGGCATGAATTGTTCTAATTACATAATACAATGCATTGGAGCAAAACCATAAATTTACTATAGATACTATGGGCATAAATCATAGAAACACTAATCATGTGTACATTTTGTGGTATATGTATAACGATAGAAAACTGCTGTTTTAGTTACTGTCATATAAAAGCACTAACACTGTCTAAAGCTGCAAGAAAATGCATGTTTGCTGGTATGCAATACATATATGGAATAATATTTTGTCCCCCTAACATATAACTAATATATTTAGTTGTAATTCAATTGTTATTTTGCAAACAATCAACCAGTGAAGTCAAAATTGAGTACAATTTTAAAAGGGGTAATAAATAAGCACATTAACCCCAATAGGATATGAACTCGCCTTTATTTTACTAAATACAATAGGGTTGTTTTTTTATGCAACACACTGTATTTTATGCATTACATATTTATTCCACCCATTCCTTAAATAATTGTATTGTAGCTAATTTCAAATTAAATTACAGACAGCCACATAAAAACTGCACATTATTAATAGGATTAAAACTAAGCAAAGTAACCAATGCATCAGCAGTAAACTCACCTGCAGAATCAGTTGCTCTTAACTTCTCCAGCTCATCAGCATCCATGCAGATCCCTTGTCCTTTAGTGAGTGCATGTAGGGGTCTGGCCTCTCCTGCCTTTGCGTGGCAGCTGAGGGATCTCCCGCACCTCGCAGTGTAAACACCACAAGGCTCCCCACGCTTCAGTGCACAGGTCAAACAGCAGCCGCAGCCAGGCTCTCTTGCTAGTTCTTGGCAGTCTGAAGAAACCTGAGGACAGAGGGCTAAACGTTCCTCAGTGCACTGAGCACAATGCAGCGGTTCGGCCAGCCCTACCCCTATGGTTAGTATCAGGAAAGAGGCAGACAGTAGCCAGCAGGCAACTTCTTTTCTAGTCTTGATATTCATTATACTGTTCTAGAAATTCAGTATAAATCTATCAAATTCGTCTATATAGAAATAGGCTGTATAATAAAGTCTAGGAATCTCAGTCAGCTTGTGCCTTGGTATTAGCTGTTTATGTTGAGCACCGTTGTTTATATATACAGTGCAGTCATTAATGTTTCACCTTGGATTAATCATTATCCCAAAGGAACTGTGTGTAAAACAGGCAAAGATTGTTGCTGCTGTGACTTTGGGTGGTCAATACTCCCCCACAACCCTCCCTTTATATCCAATTGCCTAAGAGATACGCCTAACTGCCCATATCTGCACAGAGCAAGTTTAGTTGTCAAAACAAAGCCTGAGACAAAATGTAACAAACCTAGTTTGATTTACTACTTCCTGAATAGCAAGGAAATTACATTCCCTCACCCTTAGCCCCCTCTTTTTGAAATGTCACAATGTCACCTTTTTTTTTTCCCCTTTAGGGTCTGACAAGCAAGAACTACTTGTGATAAGAAACTTATTTTTTTTTTTTTGTTCTTTCAAAGAGGATGTGTTTGAAGTGGCATGAAGAGATAATACACATGTGACGTTCATTGACAATACTAATTTGTTTTACTTGGCCAAAGGCAAATTCTTTCCTAATCTGCCTGCGTTACCAAAGTGTTAATGTGTAATAGTCATAATTTGATGCTGCAGGTGTGCGTTCATGTATTTGAACAAAAAATGAATTGAAACTTTTGTGATTTATTCATTTAAATATAGACATCAAGCTGGATTACCGGGAAAGTGCAAATCATAAAAAATAGATTGTTTTGTCCATTAAAATTAAGATAATCTAAAAACGTTAATAGGACAGAAAATTAGTTATTGCAGATTATGATGTCAATCATGTATATATTTTGTTTTATTTTGTATTGTGCAGATAAATACTTAGAGCAACACTCAACAAAATATTACATTTATAGGTAGCAGAACTATTATTATTATTTATTATTATTATTACAATAAGAATAAGTAGATATCTATTTTTTTCTGCACAGAAAAAAGTAGTACCAAAATATTTAGTTGAATAAGCTTGCCAAATTCAAACAGAGACTATACATATATATATATATATATATATATATATATATATATATATATATATATAGTCTATAACTGTTTTTTACTCAGTGTAACCTCTCTTGAGGAATATTGAAACCATTATTTTTCAGTTTATTTAAGTGCAATTTCCCATTTCATATATTATCTGCAATTACTTTCCTGATTCTATTGTATCATAAAAGGAAACATTAACTCCTTATTTTATATTTGTATCATCTGTTTATTTATATATTTTTATTTTTTTATTAAATAACATCTGTTTGAAAGGAGCCAAATGTTAAATTCATATAATTTAATAAAACAGTATTGTTATTGTATGGTTTATTGTATGGTTTATTCTCAGCTGAGATTTCTTATCTTATATATTCATCAATGAAGACTCATTTCAAGACAAATTCTTTTTTTTGTTTGTTTTATGACAAACATAAGAACATCATAATTTTTCTTGAACTGAATCTTCATTGGTATTTGTTAGAATTATAGTTCTTCTCACTAGACATCACTTTTTCATATGTTTAGAATGAGTTGCTGTGTACACTGTGTACTGTGGCAGGTAACATTTAGCACCCTACTGTGCACGTTAGTTTTCAGGTGCAAAAATAATAGCTAGTTTTCATAAAATAATTTAAAAGTAATAAAACTACAAACTGCAAAAGGTCTTTAGAACAAGTCAAAAGTTACCAGCATTCAGCCATCTTGGTTGTAGAACTGTCTATATTACAATTAAAATTTTCTTAAAAAAAAAAGCATTTTTTTTCTACAATAAATAAGATGCAAACAGTTTGACTTTGTAGCCACTATGGTCACAAAACTGGCAAATCAACACAATTCCATTTGTCATTTTAGAACTATGCAAATGTGGAAAACAACATTTAAACAAATCTGTTCAAACACACTATAGGTGCACTAAAGTGCAGCTATTTATATATTCTACTTTTCTCATACTTGTGGATTGTGGAGAATTTTTAAACAACTTTCCAATTCATATCTATTATCAATTTTGCTTCGTTCTTATCATATCCTTTGTTAAAGAGTAATACTAGGTGAGTTCAGGAGCGTGCACATCTGGCAGCAGTGTTTATAGCAGTGTTATACAATGTTGTAAATATTGCTGCCATGGACTGCTAAATAGATGTGCATGCTCCTACGCTTTTATCAGCCTACCTAGGTGTATGCTTCAAAAAAGAAAACCTAGGGAACAAAGCTAATTTGATCATAAAAGTAAAATGGAAAATTGTTTAAAATGGCATGCTCTCTATCTGAATCATGAATGTTTAATTTTGAATTGTATGTCCCTTTAAATTTAGTTACCCACCACAAAAAAAACACAAACACTTTGAAAGTTAGAAAAGGAATTATCTATGTAAATTTGTATGCATAACTATAAAATAACTAAAAGCCTAAAACCATCTTCTTTCGCTATCTGCACTTATAATAAATTGAATTCAGCAATATTTTGCAAGAGATTTGTTTTTAATTTGGTATGAATTTTATGTCTTCAGACTTAATTATTTTTAAGAACAAACTTACTTTTCAGAAAACACCTTGGGGCTTTTTTTTATATTAAAACTGCATAAATACCATTTTCTGGCAAATTGTTATATAAGAGTTTCCCATATAATTACCATTTTACTATAATAAACAAACCAGTTATGTTTTACCCAAAGGTAATAGTTTCCATTATAATCCAGCAGAATGCAGTTTAGTGTTGAATAGAGGTCATTTCTTTACAAACAACGAACACCAGCAACAAACACATTTGATTCTACATATTCACAATGTAATATAAGTGAAAAGGTGTTTAAAATGCTTAGGCAGAATGTGGACATTAGAAAACCAGTTGGTAAGAATATAAAGCGTTTGTGTATTCAGTTCTGTATGTCACATATTTACATTCTGTCTGATTTCTGCATTCTCACTGCATTTATGTCAATATTTAAAAGGGACTGAATTAAGCACTTTAATGAAAACTAGATAAAAGCAAAACCCAACAAAATAAGTTTAACACTGCAGGGTACTAATGGATTAACAGAAAGGAACAGTGCTTAATAAATGTATGTTATTTACATTATTTTTTATTATTATCTATATTGTCATATATAATACTTAAAGGGATACTAAACCCCAAATTTTTTTTTTCATGATTCAGATAGAGAATACAATTTTAAACAACATTCCAATTTACTTCTATTATGTAATTTGCTTCATTCTTTAGATATCCTTTGTTAAAGAAATAGCAATGCATATGGGTGAGTCAATCAGACGAGGCATCTATGAGCAGCAACCAATCAGCAGCTACTGAGACTATCTAGATATGCTTTTCAGCAAAGTATATCAAGAAAATGAAGCAAATTAGACAATAGAAGTAAATTAGAAAGTTGTTTAACCCCTTAATGACCGGACCATTTTTCAATTTTCTTACCCTTAATGACAATGGCTATTTTTACATTTCTGCAGTGTTTGTGTTTAGCTGTAATTTCCCTCTTACTCATTTACTGTACCCACACATATTATATACCGTTTTTCTCGCCATTAAATGGACTTTCTAAAGATACCATTATTTTCATCATATCTTATAATTTACTAAAAAAATAAATAATAAAATATGAGGAAAAAATGGAAAAAACCACACTTTTTCTAACTTTGACCCCCAGAATATGTTACACATCTACAATCACCAAAAAACGCCCATGCTAAATAGTTTCTAAATTTTGTCCTGAGTTTAGAAATACCCAATGTTTACATGTTCTTTGCTTTTTTTGCAATTTATGGGGCAATAAATACAAGTAGCACTTCGCTATTTCCAAACCACTTTTTTTCAAAATTAGCGCTAGTTACATTGGAACCCTGATATCTGTCAGGAATACCTGAATATCCCTTGACATGTATATATTTTTTTTAGAAGACAACCCAAAGTATTGATCTAGGCCCATTTTGGTATATTTCATGCCACCATTTCACCGCCAAATGCGATAAAAAAAAAAAAAAGTTCACTTTTTCACAAAATTTGTCACAAACTTTAGGTTTCCCACTGAAATTATTTACAAACAGCTTCTGCAATTATGGCACAAATAGTTGTAAATGCTTCTCTGGGATCCCCTTTTTTCAGAAATAGCAGACTTATATGGCTTTTGGGTTGCTTTTTGGTAATTAGAAGGCCGCTAAATGCCGCTGCGCACCACACGTGTTTTATGCCCAGGAGTGAAGGGGTTAATTAGGGAGCTTGTAGGGTTAATTTTAGCTTTAGTGTAGTGTAGTAGACAACCCCAAGTATTGATCTAGGCCCATTTTGGTATATTTTATGCCACCTTTTCACCGCCAAATGCGAGCAAAAAAAAAAAAAAAGGAAAATTTTTCACAATTTTAGGTTTCTCACTGAAATTATTTACAAACAGCTTGTGCAATTATGGCAGAAATTGTTGTAAAAGCTTCTCTGGGATCCCCTTTGTTCAGAAATAGCAGACTTATATGGCTTTGGCGTTGCTTTTTGGTAATTAGAAGGCAGCTAAATGCTGCTGCGCACCACACGTTAATTATGCCCAGCAGTGAAGGGGTTAAATTAGGTAGCTTGTAGGGAGCTTGCAGGGTTAATTTTAGAGATCAGCCTCTCACCTGACACATCCCACCCCCTGATCCCTCCCAAACAGCTCTCTTCCCTCCCCCACCCCACAATTGTTCCCGCCATCTTAAGTACTGGCAGAAAGTCTGCCAGTACTAAATAAAAGAGTTGTTTTTTTTTTTTAAATAAAAATAATAAAGTATTTTAGCTGTGATGGACCCCTGCCTTAGCCCCAACCTCCCTGATCCCCCCTCCAGCTCTCTAACCCTCTCCCCTACCTAATTACCACCATCTTGGGTACTGGCAACTGTCTGCCAGTACCCAGTTTGGCCCCAAAAACCCCCCCAAAAAGTATTTTTATTTTATTTTTACTTAAAAAACTATTTCTGTAGTGTAGCAGCCCCCCCATAATACCCCCACCCCCACCCCCTCCCAGATCCTTTTATATTTTTTTTTTTAAAAAAAATCCCTTTTTTTTCCCCTTTCTGCCCTCATTCATTGGTGTCAGTGTGGCTAATGGGTGCACGTGTACGCGCGCACACGTGCACGCGCACACACGCGCACATGCATGCTCACGTGCACACACGCACATCGTGCGCGCACTTCGTGCACGCGCACCCTCACACCCGGCACTATTGCTACCGGTGCAGAGAGGGCCACAGAGTGGCTCTCTCTGCATCAGGGGCTTGTAAAGTGGTATTGCAGGATGCCTCCATATCGAGGCATCACTGCAATACCCTCAGAGCTGCTGGAAGCATTTGTGATCGCTTCCAGCACTCTGTTAGACAACTGACGTACCAGGTACGTCCATTGTCATTAACTGCTTGTTAATGCATGACGTACCTGTTACGTCAGTTGTCATTAAGGGTTTAAAATGGCATGCTCTATCTAAATCACGAAAGAACATTTTTGGGTTTAATGTCCCTTTATTAATGTGCCAGTGTTTTCCACAACACAATAGTATAAATACAAACAAGAAAAAAAATACTCAAGAAAAAAATATATATATTGACAGTAGAGGAGATAAAATGAAATTAACTCTTTTCCACTATCTTGATTAATCGTGTGTATATTACATCATATTACTTGTCCAAATGGTACAAAATAGTACATTCTTGCCCTAAATTTTGCACAGATCTTGCAGATAGGTTTCACTACTTGTGGGCTTGCCCTAAGATTTTGCAATTATTTATGGTTACAAATTAATTACTCGCTCAAGAAGGTATTATTAATTGAATTAGAGATTACACCACAAAATGTATTTTTTTGTCATTCAATACTCTCAGGAATGTAAGAATAGTTAATACAATATTATTGCTAGTAAGGAATCTTATCCTCAAAAAATTGAAGGCTATGCAAGCCCCTAAATTCATAGAATTTAAAAAGGCTTTGATAATACAGTGTACACTGGAACAACCCTGCAGTACCCCTCTAATCTACACTTAAAAGGCTTTTTTTAATAAATGGATACCGGTAATTAGAGCACTCCCGGAAAATATACAAACACAATTAGTAAAACCCTTTAGTACTCCAGATTTTGTTTTCCAAAGTATATATGTGGGCTACTACCCACTAGGGTTGTCAGACACGGACGGTATTTTTACGGTTCATGTCAATGTAGAAAATAAATAATAAATATTGAAAGAAAGCACCTGTCAAAGTTATACTTCTTCTGAGTGTCATGAATACTTGTTATAAACAAATGAGCATTTAAAATCAGTCCTATCAGCTTTAGTGTTTGAGTTATGCTGTTTAATTATTTATGCAAATTTATGTTAATGAGCAAGGCCGGAATTTTCTTCAAAAATAAGGTGGCAACCCTACTACCCACAGTTCTGGATAGGATCCTTGATATAATATAGACAATTATTGGGTGTGCTATATAGGAGGGAGTGGGATGGAGGAGGGAGTTGAAGGGATATACTTATATATATATATATATATATATATATATTTTTTTTTATTTTTTTTTCCCCTCGACATCAGGAGATGTCAAAATATGATTGAAATATTTTGATATTGTATAGTTATCCCAACAAGTATACAGTGATTCCATAAGTAATTTACGAAACAAGTTAGTTTAAATAAAATGTATGGGCGAGAAGAGAGTTTCATGTAGATAAATGCTAGAATAATGCATTAGATGATGTAATTATTGGTCTTTGTTTTTGACTGAACAACTGCCATGAAGCTATTGCCTTTTTTTTTTGTTATATGTTGCGTTGTGTATTTGGAAAACACAAAAAACAAACAAAACAAAAAACATTTCCACTTATACTACAAACAAAAAATGTATTAGTCTTTATCATTTTTAAATACAATCGCCTAGATTACGAGTCTTGCGTTAGCCTTAAAAAGCAGCATTGAGAGGTCCCAACGCTGCTTTTTAACGCCCGCTGGTATTACAAGTCTTGCAGGTACAGGTGTACCGCTAACTTTTTTTCCGCAACTCGAGCATACCGCAAATCCACTTACGTAAATTGCGTATTCTATCTTTTCAATGGGATTTTCCTAACGCCAGTATTACGAGTCTTGGAAAAAGTGAGCGGTACAGCCTCTCCTGTCAAGACTCCTACCGCATTTAAAAGTCAGTAGTTAAGAGTTTTATGGGCTAACGCCGTAACATAAAACTCTTAATTAAAGTGCTAAAAAGTACACTAACACCCATAAACTACCTATTAACCCCTAAACCGAGCCCCCCAAATCGCAAACTAAAATTTTTAACCCCTAATCTGCCGACCGGACATCGCCGCCACTTTAATAAATATATTAACCCCTAAACCGCCGCACTCCCGCCTCGCAAACACTAGTTAAATTTTATTAACCCCTAATCTGCCGTCCCTAACATCGCCGACAAATACCTAAAATTATTAACCCCTAATCTGCCGCCCCCAACGTCGCCGCCACTATAATAAAGTTATTAACCCCTAAATCTAAGTCTAACCCTAACACCCCCTAACTTACATATAATTTAAATACATCTAAATAAATATTCCTATAATTAAATAAATTATTCCTTTTTTAAACTAAATACGTACCTATAAAATAAACCCTAAGCTAGCTACAATATAACTAATAGTTACATTGTATCTAGCTTAGGGTTTATTTTTATTTTACAGGCAAGTTTGTATTTATTTTAACTAGGTTCAATAGTTATTAAATAGTTATTAACTATTTAATAACTTCCTAGTTAAAATAAATACAAATTTACCTGTAAAATAAAACCTAACCTAAGTTATAATTACACCTAACACTACACTATAATTAAATAAATTACCTAAATTAATTACAATTAATTACAATTAAATTAAACTAAATTACTAAAAAAAAAACCACTAAATTACAGAAAATAATAAAATAATTACAATTTGTTTAAACTAATTACACCTAATCTAATCCCCCTAATAAAATAAAATAAATCCTAAAATAGCTACAATGTAACTATTAGTTATATTTTAGCTAGCTAAGGTCCAGATTTGGAGTTTTGTCGGTAACGACCCGAAAATCTAACGCCGGCTTTTTTCTGGCCGCACCATAAAAATAACTCTGGTATCGAGAGTCCACATAAAGGCTGCGTTAGGCTCCAAAAAAGGAGCGTAGAGCATTTTTAACGCAGCTTCAACTCTCGATACCAGAGTTGCTTACGGACGCAGCCAGCCTCAAAAACGTGCTCGTGCACGATTCTCCCATAAGAAACAATGGGGCTGTTTGAGCTGAAAAAAAGCCGCGTTCAGCTCCTAACGCAGCCCCATTGTTTGCTATGCGGTAACCCTTCCTACGTCTGCACTTAACACTCTAACATGTACCCCGAGTCTAAACACCCCTAACCTTACACTTATTAACCCCTAATCTGCCGCCCCCGCTATCGCTGACCCCTGCATATTATTATTAACCCCTAATCTTCCGCTCCGTAAACCGCCGCTACTTACATTATCCCTATGTACCCCTAATCTGGTTCCCTAACATCGCCGACCCCTATATTATATTTATTAACCCCTAATCTGCCCCCCTCAACGTCGCCTCCACCTGCCTACACTTATTAACCCCTAATCTGCCGAGCGGACCTGAGCGCTACTATAATAAAGTTATTAACCCCTAATCCGCCTCACTAACCCTATATTAAATAGTATTAACCCCTAATCTGCCCTCCCTAACATCGCCGACACCTAACTTCAATTATTAACCCCTAATCTGCCGACCGGAGCTCACCGCTATTCTAATAAATGTATTAACCCCTAAAGCTAAGTCTAACCCTAACACTAACACCCCCCTAAATTAAATATAATTTTAATCTAACGAAATTAATTAACTCTTATTAAATAAATTATTCCTATTTAAAGCTAAATACTTACCTGTAAAATAAATCCTAATATAGCTACAATATAAATTATATTTATATTATAGCTATTTTAGGATTTATATTTATTTTACAGGTAACTTTGTATTTATTTTAACCAGGTACAATAGCTATTAAATAGTTAAGAACTATTTAATAGCTAAAATAGTTAAAATAATTACAAATTTACCTGTAAAAGAAATCCTAACCTAAGTTACAATTAAAACTAACACTATACTATCAATAAATTAATTAAATAAACTACCTACAATTACCTACAATTAACCTAACACTACACTATCAATAAATTAATTAAATACAATTGCTACAAATAAATACAATTAAATAAACTAGCTAAAGTACAAAAAATAAAAAAGAACTAAGTTACAAAAAATAAAAAAATATCTACAAACATAAGAAAAATATTACAACAATTTTAAACTAATTACACCTACTCTAAGCCCCCTAATAAAACAACAAAGCCCCCCAAAATAAAAAATGCCCTACTCTATTCTAAATTACTAAAGTTAAAAGCTCTTTTACCTTACCAGCCCTGAACAGGGCCCTTTGCGGGGCATGCCCCAAGAAGTTCAGCTCTTTTGCCTGTAAAAAAAAACCATACAATACCCCCCCCCAACATTACAACCCACCACCCACATACCCCTAATCTAACCCAAATCCCCCTTAAATAAACCTAACACTAAGCCCCTGAAGATCATCCTACCTTGTCTTCACCTCACCAGGTATCACCGATCCGTCCTGGCTCCAAAATCTTCATCCAACCCAAGCGGGGGTTGGCGATCCATCATCCGGTGCCTGAAGAGGTCCAGAAGAGGCTCCAAAGTCTTCATCCTATCCGGGAAGAAGAGGCGATCCGGACCGGCAACCATCTTGATCCAAGCGGCATCTTCTATCTTCATCCGATGACGACCGGCTCCATCCTGAAGACCTCCACCGCGGACCCATCTTCTTCCGGCGACGTCCAACTGCAGAATGACGGTTCCTTTAAGGGACGTTATCCAAGATGGCGTCCCTCGAATTCCGATTGGCTGATAGGATTCTATCAGCCAATCGGAATTAAGGTAGGAAAATTCTGATTGGCTGATGGAATCAGCCAATCAGAATCAAGTTCAATCCGATTGGCTGATCCAATCAGCCAATCAGATTGAGCTCGCATTCTATTGGCTGTTCCGATCAGCCAATAGAATGCGAGCTCAATCTGATTGGCTGATTGGATCAGCCAATCGGATTGAACTTGATTCTGATTGGCTGATTCCATCAGCCAATCAGAATATTCCTACCTTAATTCCGATTGGCTGATAGAATCCTATCAGCCAATCGGAATTCGAGGGACGCCATCTTGGATGACGTCATTTAAAGGAACCGTCATTCGTCGTTCAGTCGTCGGCCAGGATGGATGTTCTGCGGTGGAGGTCTTCAGGATGCTGCCGCTTCGCTCCGGATGGATGCCGCTTGGATGAAGACTTCAATCGGATGGAAGACCTCTTCTGCCCCGCTTGGATGAAGACTTCAGCCGGATCATGGACCTCTTCAGCCCCCCCGCTTGGGCTTGGATCAGGACATCGGAGGAGCTCTTCTGGACCGATCGGTGAACCTGGTATGGTGAAGACAAGGTAGGATGATCTTCAGGGGTTTAGTGTTAGGTTTATTTAAGGGGGGTTTGGGTTAGATTAGGGGTATGTGGGTGGTGGGTTGTAATGTTGGGGGGCTTGGGTATTGTATGTTTTTTTTTACAGGCAAAAGAGCTGTATTTCTTGGGGCATGCCCCGCAAAGGGCCCTGTTCAGGGCTGGTAAGGTAAAAGAGCTTTGAACTTTAGTAATTTAGAATAGGGTAGGGCATTTTTTTATTTTGGGGGGCTTTGTTATTTTATTAGGGGGCTTAGAGTAGGTGTAATTAGTTTAAAATTGTTGTAATATTTTTCTTATGTTTGTAAATATTTTTTTATTTTTTGTAACTTAGTTCTTTTTTATTTTTTGTACTTTAGCTAGTTTATTTAATTGTATTTATTTGTAGCAATTGTATTTAATTAATTTATTGATAGTGTAGTGTTAGGTTTAATTGTAGATAATTGTAGGTAGTTTATTTAATTAATTTATTGATAGTCTAGTGTTAGGTTTATTTGTAACTTAGGTTAGGATTTCTTTTACAGGTAAATTTGTAATTATTTTAACTATTTTAGCTATTAAATAGTTCTTAACTATTTAATAGCTATTGTACCTGGTTAAAATAAATACAAAGTTACCTGTAAAATAAATATAAATCCTAAAATAGCTATAATATAATTATAATTTATATTGTAGCTATATTAGGGTTTATTTTACAGGTAAGTATTTAGCTTTAAATAGGAATAATTTATTTAATAAGAGTTAATTAATTTTGTTAGATTTAAATTATATTTAACTTTAGGGGTTAATACATTTATTAGAATAGCGGCGAGATTCGGTCGGCAGATTAGGGGTTAATAATTGAAGTTAGGTGTCGGCGATGTTAGGGAGGGCAGATTAGGGGTTAATACTATTTATGATAGGGTTAGTGAGGCGGATTAGGGGTTAATAACTTTATTATAGTAGCGCTCAGGTCCGGTCGGCAGATTAGGGGTTAATAAGTGTAGGCAGGTGGAGGCGACGTTGAGGGGGGCAGATTAGGGGTTAATAAATATAATATAGGGGTCGGCGGTGTTAGGGGCAGCAGATTAGGGGTACATAAGGATAACGTAGGTGGCGGTGCTTTGCGGTCGGCAGATTAGGGGTTAATAAGTGTAGGCAGGTGGAGTCGACGTTGAGGGGGGCAGATTAGGGGTTAATAAATATAATATAGGGGTCGGCGGTGTTAGGGGCAGCAGATTAGGGGTACATAAGGATAACGTAGGTGGCGGCGCTTTGCGGTCGGCAGATTAGGGATTAATTACTGTAGGCAGGTGGAGGCGACGTTGAGGGGGGCAGATTAGGGGTTAATAAATAAAATACAGGGGTCGGCGGTGTTAGGGGCAGCAGATTAGGGGTGCATAAGTATAACGTAGGTGGCGGTCGGCAGATTAGGGGTTAAAATTTTTTTTCGAGTGTCGGCGATGTGGGGGGACCTCGGTTTAGGGGTACATAGGTAGTTTATGGGTGTTAGTGTACTTTAGAGCACAGTAGTTAAGAGCTTTATAAACCGGCGTTAGCCCAGAAAGCTCTTAACTACTGACTTTTTTCCTGCGGCTGGAGTTTAGTCGTTAGATGTCTATCGCTCACTTCAGACACGACTCTAAATACCGGAGTTAGAAAAATCCCATTGAAAAGATAGGATACGCAATTTACGTAAGGGGATCTGCGGTATGGAAAAGTCGCGGCTTGAAAGTGAGCGTTAGACCCTATTTTGAGTGACTCCAAATACCGGCGGTAGCCTAAAACCAGCGTTAGGAGCCTCTAACGCTGGTTTTCTCGGCTACCGCCAAACTCCAAATCTAGGCCTTAGGGTTTATTTTATAAGTAAGTATTTAGTTTAAAAAAGGAATAATTTATTTAATGATAGGAATATTTATTTAGATGTATTCAAATTATATTTAAGTTAGGGGGGTGTTAGGGTTAGGGTTAGACTTAGATTTAGGGGTTAATAACTTTAACAACGGCGACGTTGGGCGACGTTGGGGGCGGCAGATTAGGGGTTAATAATTGTAGGTAGGTGTTGGTGACATTGAGGGCTGCAGATTAGGGGTTAATAAATATAATGTAGGGTTCGGCGATGTTGGGGGTAGCAGATTAGGGGTTAATAAGTATAATGTAGGGTTCGGCGATGTTGGGGGTAGCAGATTAGAGGTTAATAATATAAAGCAGGTGTCGGCGATGTCAGGGGCGGCGGATTAGGGGTTAATAAGTGTAAGATTAGGGGTGTTTAGACTCAGGGTTCATATTAGGGTGTTAGGTGTAGACATAAATGTGTTTCCCCATAGGAATCAATGGGGCTGCGTTAGGAGCTGAACGCTGCTTTTTTGCAGGTGTTAGTTTTTTTTCAGCCGGCTCTGCCCCATTGATTCCTAGGGGGAAATCGTGCACGAGCACGTTTTGACAGCTTACCGCTACCGTAAGTAGCGCTGGTATTGAGGTGAGATGTGGAGCTAAATTCTGCTCTACGCTCACTTTTTTGCGGCTAACGTCTGGTTTCTAAAGACCCATAATACCAGCGTTACTGTAGGTGAGCGGTAAGGAAAAACTGTGCGTTAGCACTGCACACCATTACCGACAAAAACTCGTAATCTAGCCGAATGACTGTGAAGATGTTCTTGTTATCTACATCAATTGTGCAAAGTTGCTATTTTATATTTGATTACATTATTTATTATAGAATAGTCCTGTTTTTAGCACACAAAGAGCTATATAAAATATAATTGTATTGGAATTTGTAATGGTTGCCCTTTAAAGGGACATGAAACCCATTTTTTTTCTTTCACAAATAGAGCTTTCCAATTTGTTTCTATTATCTAATTTGCTTAGTTATCTTGGTATCCTTTGTTAAAAAGCATACCTAGGTGGGTTCAGGAGATGGGAGCTAGTAGTGCATTTATGCTACTTCAATAAAAGATAACAAGAGAATGAAGCAAAATTTATACAGGGAGTGCAGAATTATTAGGCAAATTGAAAGTAAACAGTTTTTTCGCTTGCACGCTAACCTGACACGAGTAAAAAGCCAAACTTAGAATATTGTACATGCAATAACGTATTCCCCCTAGAAGTCAATGGAGCAAAAAAGGTGGAAAAACACCCTACTTGCACGCAAAACCAATCGCTTATTCTTAAGTGCGCTAACCCGACATGAAAATTTGAAATATGAAAATATTTCACATTCTAATGTTCTTCACATAGAAGAATATGTTCTATTTATTGGTACAATAGCTATCTATCTATCTATCTATCTATCTATCTATCTATCTGTCTGTCTATCTAGATGATTATATATAGGTATAGATATATACAAATATATATATATATATATATATATATATATACCTATTTAGAAATACTTAGAACATATTCTGCTATGTGTCGAACATTGGAATGTGAAATATTTACAGTAAATACATAGTTAAAGGGACAGTCTACACTAAAATTGCTATTGTTTAAAAATATAGATAATGCCTTTACTACCCATTCCCCAGCTTTGCACAACTAACATTGATATATATGAATATACTTTATAAAATTTAAACCTCTAAATTTCTGCCTCTTATTACATGTTTTTTATTAGCATTTCCCAACAAGAGATTGCTAGTTCATGTGGGCAATATAGATATCATTGTCTTCATGCTGAGGAGTTATTTAAGATTTAGTACAACACAGTACTTTATGCAAGTCAATAGATAATAAATAAAAAGTCATGTGATCAGGGGGCTGCCAGAAGATGCTTAGATACAAGGTTAAGTTCAACAAGAGGTTCAGCACAAGCAAATGTATGATGCCAAGCTGTCACTGGGTACTATACCAAACCCTGATACCACATAAACAGCAACAAAATGCAGCAGCACTCAAATTCAGCTTCTTTGACTTGCTTTATTGGTCATCAAACCATGAATTAGAAACATCAGCAAAGTTTCGGGTTAAACACCCTTACTCATGCCATACTCACAAACTCAAAATGTCACAGTTTACATCTACAGACTTGAAATTCAATCAAGCAAACAATTCACAGCATATTTATAAAAACACTGACAGATAATAATCCTTATTCATACCTGCTGGCATAAGTGTATTTAAATGAAAAATCTAAAAGGATTCCTTTGTTTTAGAAATTGTTCCCTATCCCCCCCCCCCACATCTGAATGGTAACACCTGTTCTATTACCTGGAATCTGAGTTGGCTAATATTATGGCCTGCCTGCATACAATGTAATGCTACAGGTGATTTAACATACTTTCTCCTTATATTCGATTTGTGTTCTGTTATACGTTCACCTACTGTACGTGTCGTCTCTCCGATGTGTGTTAAACCACACGGACATATTAATAAATAAATAACATCTTCAGTGTTGAAAGTTAGGAGACCAGAAATATGATATTTTCTCCCTGTTTCAGGATGTACAAAGGTTGAAACTTTTATCATACTATTGCAATGGGAACATCGCAAACATGGAAAACAACCATGATTCATTTTGGAAATATATTTCTGTTTAACTGTACCACTAGAGCCTATATCAGCCCTCACAAGGGTATCCTTGATATTAGTAACTCTTTTATACACAGCCATTGGTAATTCCTGAAATTCCTCAATATGTGGATTACAATTTTTGAGTATATACCAATGTCTGCGTATAATTTTTTTTATCTCTGTACTTAAATCATTATATCTAGATACAAAAACTATCTTTTGTTCTTTTTTCTTCATCACTTTTTTATTGCTATCAGTTTTCAGTAATTGTTCTCTTGGCATTTAAAATATATTTTGAATTTCTTTTTCAATTAACCCTTTGCTATATCCTCTCTCAATAAACAAAATACCCATTTCTTTGAATCTCTCATTTCAACATTTCTATCATCTGACACAATGTGCCGTACCCACATGAGTTGACTCTTGGGCAAATATTTTTTTATGGATGGAGGATGGGCACTAGAGGCCAGTAATAGATTGTTCCTACCAGTGCTATTCTTGTATAAATCCACCCTCAACCTGCCATACAAGGGAATCCCAGAGGTAAAAAGTGTATTAATATAACTGTGTTGGCTGTCCAAAACTGGGGAATGGGTAATAAAGGGATTATCTTTCTTTTAAAACAATAAAAATTCTATTGTAGACTGACCCTTTAAAAACCATTATTACATTTGAATATTGCTTAACCCCTTGAGTGCTAATGACGGCTCTGGGACGTCACAGAGTTTCCCACTCTGGTGCTAATGACGGTTCAGAACCGTCACTAGCACTCTCCCAACTTGAGGGAGATCTGGAGGCTCCCACCCGCTCCTACCTCGGCGATCGGTGCTGCATAATGAAAGGCATTGCGTCACCGTGCAACTTTATTTAACATTAACAATGTTAAATATAGGAGCAGGGGGCATGCTGCTTAGAAGCCTGTATCAGGCATCTAAGCAGCTACAGACCCCCAAGACCTACCGTTGGAACGGTAATCGCCTAACCTTTCCAATGGTGTAAGTCTTGGGGATCTCAAATAAATAAAAAAAAGTAAAAAAAAATATTTTAAAAAATATTACAAATAAAAAAACCTTTAAGAAAACCTTAGCACCCAGGTGGGAAAGTGCTTGGCACTCAAAGGGTTAAATATGTTTTTCCATGTTTTCATCTACTTAACTGCAAAGTGCTCCAATGCACTTATATATATATATATGTGTGTGTGTACATATATATTTTTGTGTTTATATGTGTATATATATCTGTAAATACTTATATAAACATATAAATACAAATGAACACGTTTATAGACATATATATATATATATATATATATATATATATATATATATATACAGTATATATATATATATATATATATATATATATGCATACATATACATATTTAGAAATGTATATGTATGTATCTCAATGTTAAAGCCCTTTGCCTGTGTCGCAAAAGAGCTCTGAGGTTGCGATAACCCAACTCGCGTAAATTTAAATTGCGCTCAAGTGATCACGTTTACTTTCAACTTGTAATATTAGTGAAAAACCCAACCTGCGCAATCATCCATGATAATCTCCTTTTCACTTGAGTGCAACAGTTAGCGTGCCACTCATAATCTAGCCCTTTATGTTTTAGTATGTTAGCTAGACGAAATGTATTACTTGGGTTTTCTCATCTGCAAAATGAATATAACTTGGTTTATTTTATTTTTTGGGGTGAACATATACAAAGTAAAGTAACTTAAAGGGACAGTCAAGTCCAATTTTTGTTTCATGATTCAGATAGGGCATGTAATTTTAAACAACTTTCCAATTTACTTTTATCACCAATTTTGCTTTGCTCTATTGGTATTCTTAGTTGAAAGCTAAACCTAGGAGGTTCATATGCTAATTTCTTAGACCTTGAAGGCCACCTCTAATCTGAAAGCATTTTGACAGGTTTTCACCACTAGAGGGTGTTAGTTCATGTGTTTCATATAGATAACATTGAGTTCATGCATGTGAATTTACCCTGAAGTGAGCACTGATTGACTAAAATGGGTCCGTCAAAAGAATTGAAATAAGGGGGCAGTTTGCAGAAGCTTAGATACAAGGTAATTACAGAGGTACAAAGTGTATTATTATAACTGTGTTGGTTATGCAAAACTGGGGAATGGGTAATAAAGGGATTATCTAGCTTTTTAAACAACAAAAATGTTGGTGTTGACTATCCCTTTAATAATGAGCATCACGACACAGGAAAAATAATGAAGTACCATCTCCTTATAAAAAAGAATTTTTTTTATAGTAATACAGTATAAATAATCTCACAATATTCAACAATGATAAATGCAATGATAAATGCAATGATAAATCCCGACAGCGTATGCTGTCGGCATTTATCTATGTGCAGCGGACATGATACTCTAGATCGTATCATGTCCTCTCGCACTATGATAAATCTACCCCTATGTCTTGAGGAACCATTCAGAGCCATGATACAGGCAAACAATTTTATTATATGCAAAACAAACAAAAAAAGTACAATTTCCTTGACCCCCTGCAGATTTTTTTCACTTATTCAAACAAAATTACACACTTCTATTTCAATTATAATGCTTTAACAAGGTATGTGCCACAATCTCACATATACACTGACTCAGGAACATATGCATGGTTTCCACTCAGAGTGTACAATAATATTCAAGTAGCAAAAAGAAGAACTTTTTGTGTATCACAAATACTGAGTGGTAAATAATGTAGGGTAGTGCAGAACTAGAGAAAAAGTGCTGGATAAAGCTATTGTATCAGGTCTTTTGGCAGGATAACTGCTATAGACTGGGCTTTTATATTGTCACCTTGGTAAAATAGGGACCACTGTTATAGTGGCTGGGATTGGAAATGCCTTATTTACTGCTCATAGCAACCAGTCATAAGCAATCACTTGATATGGAGATGCTATAAAAAATATGCTATATTTGTTATGTTAGCGGTTTCACTATACATACACGTATGGACCACAATATATATAGTGTCCCAATAAGGAAAGCTCTCACAGGAAGTTTTTTAAAAGTTAAACTAAAATGTATTTGATGTTTGGTGGTTCAACCCGTCCACTTCTATCCACGCATTACTTTTTAAATTGTTTTAATACTTTAAAAATGTTTTTACCTACCCTGAACTGTAAAAAATAGTCAAATACAAATTAAGCCCTTTATTAATTATATAAAAATCAGGCATGTTTTTAAATACATAATCAATTAATCGGCTACCAGAAAGAAAAAAAAAAAAAAAAACAATGAAAAGGTAAAGTGTACTTAACAAATAAGCAAGAAAGAGAATGTTGTGACTCATAAAGAAATGTGTCCTTACTGACCCTTAGATAGATAGCATGTATAGCTTTGGAAATTGGGTAAATACCACCTGCAGGAACTCAGCTTGGTGCAGAGATTTAATTACACATTATTGTGTAAGTACTGCTTGAGTTCAATTGGTGGTTGGAGACAACGCCCTCCTTTGACCTCACTAGTCATGTTTTGGCCTTTTGACATCTGTTGTCACACAAGAAGAAGTTTCCTTTGTGAGCTGTATCTTCAGCAACCTCACATGTTTCATTGGAATTTAGGTCTGGTTACATCAGAAATACCACAATGTCTACATCAGAAATCCCAGAATAACTTAGGGACTTTTCATATCTCCTTCTACCATTTGACAGTATAATAATAAAATCACATAAGACTATTGGTAAAAACAATATAAAAAATAATCGTGAACACAAAAACACTAATATTAGGTCAAAACATTTTGCTCTAATTTTAAAGAAAATACTATATTTGTAGTCCTAATATATAAATAATACAAACAAAATATTGATTTCAAGGCAGTTATTAAAGCTGCTTATTTAATAAACCTTTTTTTCATGATATAAAACAGTATTCAGCGGAAAACTTTATATTTGTTTGCTTCGTTTACTATGACATTTAGACTGTTAAATGTGAATGTGTGAATTAGTTAACAGAGACTTTGAGAACATCTGTTTTTCTTACTTTGGGATTGGGTAAACTAAACATCTAAAACTATATGAAACAGACTTTTTCTCGCACTTCTTATGGGTTGGGGGAGGTGTTTGTAAGGTATTTCATGGAATAAAATGGAGTCAAATTTAAACCTAAGAAAAGTGTTTTCCACCCCTCTTAATGGACAGGAATATGCCATTATGAAATGGATCAACATTACAAATATTGGAGAATAACCTAGGTGTATGTTAAAGTTTATAAGAAAGCTATAATATGCAAACGCATCACAAGGTTGTCTATACTTTAACGAATAAGAGCCCAATGTTCTAAACTTTGCAGGATAGAGTAAAAAAAAAACATGCTGACACTCATAGGGGATGAATTCTCTATAAAAAGGGTCTGTTCTTGCAAGTCGTGAGGGCAAACGCTTGTTTCAAATTTTGAATGCTTGTACAACATTCTAACATTCGTTTAATGTAATAGCAGCTCTAATGTTACCTTTAAATGTAATATTTGATTTAAATTTTTCAAATAATTCAATTTGAATGATGCAATATTCAAATTCGAAAAATTCAAATTGATATATTTGTTATAGATTTTCTATTGCTCTCCTTAAATGTAATGTTTGAATTATGCAATATTCAAAATAGAAACATTTAAATTGATATATTTGTATCTAGTATGTATCAATTTACTAAATTCTATACCACATGAACTATTTAACTTCTTAATAGTATTGTTAAATCAAATGTGACTTTAATTTTTAATGTGGATATTTAATATAACTATGAACATTTGAAAACAAAAGTAACTTTTGAAAACTGGAAATAACATTTGATTATGGAATTTTAATCGGTTTTCATTCTTATCAACATTCAATTGTCCAAAACAAATGTTCACAGGACTATTCATTCTACCAAGCGAATTGCACTTTCAACACATTCACCCAACCGTAGTCATGAGATGCCTCCCATAAAAATTAATTCAACTTTGTTGCGAAAAGTGAAGGGAGCAGGGGAAGACTTTAAAAATGAAATCTTGGATCCATTAATAATCAGGTTTACCCTGTTTTCAATATATAGTATCTTACAATAGCCTGTATCGTCCTATGCATGTGCTTTTCTACTTGGGTAATATGTGTTTTTAATATTTTGACACAAAGGCCTGGATTACAAGGGGAGCGCTATTGATAGTGCAGGGTAGGCTATCAATATTGCAGGACCGTGCTAAGATTAGCACACAGTCTGGTATTACAAATCCATGGTAAAACTGAATAACCAGAGAATATTTAGCGCAGCCGACAGCCCCTTTAGTGCACCTTATACTGTTAATTGATATTGAACCTGCGCTAAACATCACTTATATTGCAAATTGAATGTTACATAACAACACTATAACAGTTAACAATACTTGAGACCTGAAGTAAAGTCTTAGGTCTGCAATAAAAGTATAACAATAAACAACTGTAAAACATATTAAAATAAAGTATTACATTTACATATATTACATGTAAGTTTATTATTGAAATACTGTACATGTCTAAAAAAGTGTTTTAAAGGGATATGTTATATGTCAAGGTGTTTGATTGGGAAGAGCTCAAAGGTGTATATATATGCATCCATGTATACAAATATATGCACATATATATATATATATATATATATATATATATGTACACACATTTGAGCCCTTCCCAGTCAAACACAATGACGTATAAAATATCCTTTTTAAACAAAGTGAATATAGTTATTTTGTTTTGTTTTTTTTAATAGAAATTCACAGCCAGCAGTGACGAACAGTGTGTCAGTGTTCCAGAAATCTTGCTTAATGCTGCGGTCAAAGTAAAGGACCCATCACATCCCTCCGGTATTACAAATTTCCCAAGTGCACTGTCTTTTTATTTTGACAGGAGCATCAAGCAAGAATTTTGCTACACTGCCACACAGTTTGTCAATGCTGGCTGCTGCAGAGAGGAAGCACTGGTATATTTAATTCTGGAAGCCTTTCTGCAGCACATGTGCCGCACCTTCCTGCACACTGGCTGGCTAGTACCAGTAGTGGCTATGGCTATACAGTCTCCAGCGCTAGGGCTCTCGCCTAATCATGGCAATCCTACTGTTTGGAAGTGACTGAGGATCTAATTTCTTGCAAGTTTGTGAGTACAAGCTAAATTGAATGTCAGCAGCTACACGGGGGTACTGATATTTCTGGATCAAACATGCGAGTAATTCACAATATAGGTGAGCAAGCTGTCTGCAATAACTGTACTAATTAATACAGAAGAGTTATGAGATATGCCTGTGCTTTGTCCCCAAAAACATTTTTTATAAGTTCCAAACCAGTGTTGTTAAATCTGAGGTTGAACTCTGGTGACTGTGTCTGCCACTCCATTAAAGACAGAATACCAGCTGGCTGCTTCTTCCCTTAAAAGTTCTTGCGTAGTTTGGAGCTGTGGTTTGAGTCATTGCCTGTTGTAAGATGAAATTGGTTCCAATCAAGCGCTGTCCACAAGCTATGGTATGGCATTGGAAAATGGAGTCTTCCTTTTTCAAGGTCCCCTTTATCCTGTATAAATTTCCAACTTTACCACCATTAAAGCACCCCAAGACCATTACATTGTCTTTGCCATGCTTGACAGATGGCGTCAAGCACTGCTGTAGCATTTAATAACTTGGTCTGTGTCTCACGAATGTTCTTTGTGATCCGAACACCTCAAACTTAGATTCGTCTGTCCATAACACTCTTTTTTTAATCTTTCTCTGTCCAGTGTCTTTCTTCTTTTGCCCATCTTTGAGCAAGATTACAAGTCCTGTGGTCTAAAGAGACCAAGAAAAACTTATTTGGTTCAGATGGTGTCAAGCGTGTGTGGCGGCAACCAGGTGAGGAGTACAAAGACAAGTGTGTCTTGCCTACAGTCAAGCATGGTGGTGGGAGTGTCATGGTCTGGGCGTGCATGAGTGCTGCTGGCACTGGGGAGTTATAGTTCATTGAGGGAACCATGAATGCCAATATGTACTGTGACATACTGAAGCAGAGCATGATCCCCTCCCTTCAGAGACTGGGCCACAGGGCAGTATTCCAACATGATAACGACCCCAAACACACCTTCAAGATGACCACTGCCTTGCTAAAGAAGCTGAGGGTAAAGGTGATGGAGTGGCCAAGCATGTCTTCAGACCTAAACCCTATTGAGCATCTGTGGGGCATCCGAGGAAGGGGACAGTTTGATCCTGAAACGTCAATATTTACTAATAAAGATATTCACTTAAAAGTCCAGCAAGTGCGGATCTACAACTTCTTCTATGTGATTTCTGTTCCTGACACCCTGGTAGCGATTCTGGAAAGTGAGAGTTCTGATTCCTTGAACTTTTGTGACTCTCTCTCTCTCTCTCTCTCTCTCTCTCTCTCTCTCTCTCTCTCTCTCTCTCTCTCTATATATATATATATATATATATATATATATAAATATATATATATATAAAATATTTCATTATCATTCGTTAAAGTAATAGAGAATTCATAATTATAAATGTAAGATATTGTTTAAAATCAAGCAGAACGAACAAGTGAGTGTTGGGGGTATTGATCTCACCATTTTTGTGGTGGCAGAGAGGCAAAATAAGCAGTTTCTGCTTCTTAAAGCCTCAAATGCTATAAGTGCATATTAATAAATATATATCTAAACATTTAAAAATATATTTGCATCTATTGCAGTTAAGTCACTCACATATTTTGGATGCAATTGATCTTCTAAAATTTCAAAGTTGCTGAACATTAAAGGAACATTTTGTTCAAAATTTAAATGAACAAAGATGAATTACATCTTTGCTTAGAAACATATTTGCAATATACACGTAGTGGCAAAAATGCTTCTTGTAAAAGTTATTACTGTTTTAGTGTTAACATTTTTCTCTGCACGTGCATGTGAATCATAGCTAGATATTCTCAGTGCACCAGCAATTTAAATAATGAAGCTGCTCAGAGCACCACTTGTATCATTGCTCCCAGTATTGTCAAAAATCTTAGAAAAATGCAACTATGTGAGTATTACCAACAATCTAGCTATATTACCCCCGTTCAATCGGGTTTTCGCCCGAATCACTCCACTACAACTGCCATCCAAACTGGCATGGAACAAGGAGACCTAACTGGAGCTATTTTTCTTGATTTTGTAAAGGCCTTTGACACAGTAGACCACAACATACTACTGCTTAAATTAAAAAACTCAGGTTTTGGTGATCGTCCACTAACCTGGTTTCGATCATATGTATTGGATCGATCACAGTATGTCTCCATTTCTGACAGTGACTCCCTCCCTCTCCCAGTCATGTGTGGTGTTCCCGAAGGTTCCATTCTCGGCCCCTTACTATTCACATTATTTATAAATGATCTGCCAAATGTCTGCAAATCCTCAACTGTACACATGTACGCAGACGACATAGTAATCTATGCAAACAAATCTGATCTGCCACAGCTTGAGGCAGTGCTCCAAGACCAGTTCACAGAGGTAGAAAAATGGATCTCAAAAAACAAACTCTTCCTAAACACTGACAAAACTGTCACAATGATCTTTGGAATGGTACCTAAATTACGCAAACTACAAAAGTCCCATCTATGCATTAAAACAAAATAAAATGGGGGGGGCGGAGCCGAGCCAAGGACCAGCATGGCCGCAACTAAGTGTAGCTCCGAGTGAAGTTCCCCATAAGGGCTTATAAACAGGGGTTCCCACCACTCAAAACACCCCACAAGATGTCCGGACAGACTTCTAATACCCAGGAGCACCAAACTGCTTAATATAAAGAGCAACCAGATCTCAAATAAGAATTTAGTCGCCGGCCGCAACAACGCAACAGGGTAAAGAGAAGCGCCATCTTGGACCAACCGTCCACACGCCACAACACAGTCAGACCCGATCGAAGAGAAGAAGCTGCCGACAGTGGGAAAAAGATAAGTACACCTCCCGACTAAGCACATACCAGACGCAGCATTGCATAACACGAGCGTTACTCCACGCTCCTGCTCCTAAACACTTGGAAACAGTAGGCCCACATACTAAACTGCCGCCATCAGCCCAGGCATGAACCTGTAACCGAGTGAACATACAGTTAACATACAGTCTACTAGCAGTGCTGCAAATAGAAAAAGCTGAGATTCCCCTATATTACATCTCAAGATAGCAACACCCGTAACACAGAAAAGGGACCAGAATGTAATGGACTATAAAAAAGAAATATTAAGAGACACAACCGCAGCAGAACAATCAGTTCTAACCTACAGCCACAGGCTGACTTACTCATACAACCAAGAGAGTGCAAAATCCGGGATTAATAACTGCAGCAAACATCACTATAAAGAATAAATACTTTATTCCACTCCATCAAAACACATTGCATTAGAATGACGTCTAAACGTTTGCCTAAGGGAGACAAAGCTAACAAATCAACTGTGCAACCAACTACTAAGTTAAACTCTTTTTTTAAAACAATGGAAGCTAAAACAAATACAGCTCCAAGCTCCCCACACAGCTCTGATAGCACTCACGAAGAGGAAGTGGATAACTCTCCAGCAGACCTTCTCACTCCTATAACTAAAGCTGATTTAAAATTTTTACCAACTAAGGAAGACTTTACAACATTCATGACCCAAGTTAGTTTGCTTATAAAAGAAGGACTTTCTGATGTTAAAAAAGAAATTACTGACTTGGGCAACAGGGTGCATCAATTGGAAAACCATGCAGAAGAAATCTCAGAACCAATTAACCTACATTCTATGCAACTCCAACAACAAGCAGAGGAGATAAGGCAAATGCAGATGCAGATAGAAGATTTAGACAATCGTGGCAGACGACAAAACCTTCGAATCAGAGGAGTGACAGAAAAAATCCTAAGCACTTATCTCCAAAAATACTTACAAGGCCTATTTAACTTCCTTCTTGATAGCGAGGAAGATACAGACATTTCTTTAGACAGAGTACACAGGGCATTGAAACCTAAGCCCTCACCTAAAGCTCCACCAAGAGACATCATTCTAAGATGCCATAATTTCAAAGACAAAGAAAAACTACTGAATGCAGCAAGAAAGAAAGCTCCAATTTATAAAGACGGAGATACAATACAAATCTTCGCAGATCTTAGCCCGCTTACTCTCACTAGAAGGCGGGATGTCAAGTTCCTGACTGCTCACTTACAAGATCACCAAATCCCATATCGTTGGGGTTTCCCTTTCGCACTCAGAGTAACAAAGGACAACAAGGAAATCATTTACGAAGACCTAGAAGATCTTAACTCCTTCTGCACACAGCTGAACATTCCACTACCGAAGCATATACCCCAAACTTCAGATCACGAAGAAGGGGAACCAACATCTGACCGGTACCCACCAAAGCTGCAGAGACAAAAATGGAACACAGTACCCAAGAAGCGTAAAATAGACCCTAACACCTCCAGCCCGACGCTGAACACTCCCATAAACCCACCTTGAGGTCTAACCCCCACCATTTGGGACTTTATCTACCTAATTAACCCCACTTATACTCCTAAAAGAGACTATGTCATTCCAGCGAGAAGTATATATTTTGACTCTTAGATGCGGGTCTATAGTCAACCCACTGTTACATCATAAAGAGACCTAAGAATATTCCCATTACACACCATTTCTCCCCCCTAGGGGGATCATATCTCTATTGTTAGACCCCCATAATTAGAGGGAATCCCATCTTATTGTGATACTAGCACAAGCCCTATTTCGAGGAACGGTAGTGACCCTAGTCTGCTACCACTCTACCCCCATCCTGTTTTAGATTTAAGTTTGAAGCTAGATTTAGACTTAGATTTGTATTTAATGTTATTTACTGTAATCTTTATTTTGTTATGTTGTATTTCTCAATGCATGTTTTTGTATTTCAGATTCTCTGCAAAATCCGGATCGGTACACTGGCTCACACTCCACTTATCTCATGTTCACAGTAAGCACTACAACCATACTGAGACCCCTTCAGTACATTGCACCTCCAAGAAACGAATAACTTCCACGTACGGTAAGACAAGTCTGGAAGACTTAATAGCAGACGCTCACACAAACATTACTCATGATCCCTAGATCTCTTACAATAATATCCCAAAACGCTAAAGGTCTGAATTCGCCTACAAAGAGGTCAGTAGCAATACACTGGTTTGCCAAACAAAAGGGCTCTATTATATTTCTACAGGAGACTCATTTCCCCCGAGCAAATGAACCTAAATACTCGAACAAACACTTCCCTCTCAGTTTTTTTAATTCTCACGAAAAAAAGATAAATGGGGTAGGAATCCTTCTCCACTCATCCCTACCCTTTCAATTGCTCCATAACACATCAGACAAGGAAGGGAGGATATTAATCTTAGTAGGCCTACTATACAATAGGCCAATCACCTTAGTTAATGTATACGCTCCCAACACAAACAAGAGCAGATTTTTCAATACCCTCAACCGCATGATACATGAATCGCGTAAAGGCACAATAGTGATGGGTGGAGACCTAAACGTTATCTTGGACCCCATACTTGACTCTACCTCCTTAAACACAAGCAACACATCACGTCCCCCTAATGCTACCTACTCATGTCTTAAACAACTGGGACTCATAGACACTTGGAGACTACAACACCCTTCACAACGCGGGTACTCCTTTTTCTCACACCCTTGGTCCATGTACTCAAGGTTAGACTATCTATTTCTAGACCAATCCAGCTTATCCCTATTATCCAACACTGACATATTATCAACGGCATGGTCAGATCACTCTATGGTGACCTTGGAATTGAACTGGCTTGACACTCCACTCCACCCATACACATGGCGACTTGACCCATACCTTCTGCACCACCCACTAACAGCCCAAAAACTCAAGACAGCACTAACAGAATACTTTGACCTAAACGCTAACCTAGAAACTCACCCGATGTATGTATGGGAAGCACATAAAGCAGTAATACGCGGAGAGTGTATAAAACACAAAGCATACATCAAAAAACAATACAACACCCAGCTAAACGCTCTTACTAACAGACTTAACGACCTAGAAACTCAACACAAGCAATCCCCCACAGACAGAACCCTTCTAACAACGCTGACAGCCACACGAAAAGAACTTAATACACTACTGTATACTGAAACCCAAAGAAAAATGCTAAACCTGAGAAAGAAATACTACTATGAAGGAAACCGCCCAGGCAAAATCCTTGCTAACACCCTGAGAGATAAGAATACCCTTACACATATTCATAAGCTCAAAACTAAACAGGGTGACTATGTAGTTGACAGCAAGGAGATAGCAGCCCACTTTCGCAGCTTCTATAAACAATTATACAACCTGACAAAAACCACTCCACACGACCACATACAAAACATGAAAGCGTACATAGCTTCAGCGGATTTAAACAAATTAACACAAACCCAAGTAACCGACTTAGAGGCAGACATAACATTAGCAGAAATAGTGAAAGCTATTAAGAGCCTTCCAACAGGCAAGAGCCCAGGACCCGACGGATTAACCAATCAATACTACAAAACACACTGTCCTACTCTAGCTCCACATTTATTAAATCTTTTTAAATCCCTAGATGAAGGCACACAACTCTCTATAGAATCTCTAACAGCCCATATATCTGTAATTCTGAAACCAGAAAAGCCACAAGAAGACCCAGGTAGTTACCGACCTATATCGCTACTAAACACAGATCTCAAGATTTTGGGGAAAATCTTAGCAAATCGTATAAACTCCATTCTTAACGACATTGTCCACACAGATCAAGTAGGATTTGTCCCTGGCCGAGAGGCCAGGGACAATACCATCAGAGCCTTAACCCTCATAGAATATGCTAAGACCCACAAAATAGAATCTGTAATGATAGCCATCGACGCCGAAAAGGCATTCGATCGAACAGATTGGCAGTTCCTTCTAGAAACCCTTAAAAACATTGGATTTGGCCCAAAAATAGTTAACAGAATCTTTAATCTATATTCCCACCCAAATGCAAAAATAAAAGCTAATGGTATATTGTCGGACACATTCCCAATACACAATGGCACACGCCAGGGCTGCCCCCTATCCCCGATCTTATTTGTTTTAACGATGGAGGTCCTCACTTCTCATGTTCGTAAAAATCAAAACATCAAAGGAATATCGTTCAACAATCAATCCTATAAAATCGCAGCTTTTGCTGACGACTTATTATTCTCAGTTACTTCACCCCTAACAACTGTCACAGAACTCTTAACAGAATTAGACAGATATGGACGGTATTCAAACTTTCTAGTCAACAAACAAAAGTCAGAGATCTTGAATGTTAGCTTATCAGAAGCTAAATTTCAATCACTATCGAAGATATGCCCATTAAAATTAAGAAAGGACTCTATAAAATACTTAGGGATTCACCTCGCCCCCAAACAAACAAGACTCTTTGACAAAAATTACGTAACTTTATTAAACAACACTCAACAAGACCTTCAGACATGGGCGAGCAAACCTCTCTCATGGTGGGGTCGAATCCAAGCCTTAAAAATGACCACACTCCCTAGGATTGCATATATACTACAGACATTACCTATGCACTTACCCTGTTGGTATTTGAACCGTCTCCAGAACTGTCTTAATTCCTTTGTATGGGGGAAAAATAAGCCTAGAGTTAATAGAGATACAATGTATAGGTCAACTACTGATGGAGGATTAGGACTGCCAAAAATTGAAGAGTACTACCTAGCGGTTACATTACAAAGAATACTTGATTGGCATGAGAAACAGGAATGTAAGGCGCGAGTTGCATTAGATTCTCATATACTCAGAGCTCCATTGGTACATGCGTTATGCTGGGTACCTAGCAAATAAAGACCACCTCAGTGTAGACAACTAGAAATCCACAAACACTTATTTCAGACTTGGGATCAAATAATATCATCCAGACCGTACATTTCAACTTCCAGATCTCCCCTTTTTCCGATTGTTCTAAACATAGAGATGGTGGGTGGTCTTGACAAAGGATTCCAGAGGCTTTCTGAATGGGACTATACCATTCCTTTACTAAATTTTACAGAGGCAGGCAAACTACTAGAAAGGGACAAATTAACCAACATAGCACAAGGCAAATACAATAATTGGCTAAAATACGCACAATTACATCACTTCGTACATACCTCCCCATTCAAAATGGACTTACTAAGAACACCTACCGCATTTGAAACATTGTGCCATGGAGGGATCATACCAAGAGGAACACTTTCGCTCTCCCGCAAACTTTTAATTAAGGACACTAAAGACACCCTACCTCCATATTCAGCTAAATGGAATGCAGATATAGGTAATCACATACCAAAAGATAATTGGGCCAACATATTCAAGTTGATTAAAAAATCTTCAACCTCACCAGTAATATTAGAGCTTAACTACAAGATTATAATGAGATGGTATTTAACCCCGTCAAAACTAAGCAGCATTTACCCAAGCTTATCAGATAGATGTTGGCGCTGCGGCAAGAGACATGGTAGCCTACTTCACATGTGGTGGCGATGTCCCAAAGTACGCCCCCTATGGAAGGCGGTAGAACAACATTTCAGGCAAAATCTTTCAGCTGAATTTACATTAAATCCACAAATAGCATTACTCAATGACCTCCCTAACTTACCGTGTCGCCTGCGACTTTTAGTGCTCCAAATAGGCCTTAATAGCGTGAGGAAATTAATAGCCCGTAACTGGAAGAAACACCTGACCATCTCTAAAGCAATGTGGCTTGAAGAAGTAGAAGAACAATTCACATTAGAACAATACGGCTACCTGTGCCGTAACAAAGTAAACACCCTACTAGATGCCAAATTCATATGGCAGGAATCCCTACACACAACACTCCTCCCACATAACCCTAGGAATGCCACTCCTTCTCCCTAGTTGATTATACCAACTACCACTAAACAAAAAAGATATAAACCTTCTTTATGTAGCGAACAGATTACACTAAAACTTAGTTGAACATTTACTCCAAGAGCCAGTGACGATCCGGATAAAGACATGCAGACGTAAGATATCATATTTATTTTATTGATTAGTTTGTTTGTTTATCTATTTTGTTATTTAAATTACATGGACTAACTGCACTACAAATATGGAACTACAGCTTATAAAGCAGCAACGAAACTCATGAACATACAGCTTTAATTAGCAATATTTGATATTGTAAAATCATTTCCATATTGACATATGTTATTGTGAATATTTAAGTTTTCAATAAAAAGAAGATTAAAAAAAAAAAAAAAAAAAAAAAAAAAAAAAATGGCACACTGACCGCAGTCCACTCTTTCAAATACTTGGGTATGTTAGACCCCCAATCTATCTTTTGGCCTCCACATAGAAAAACTTGCATCTAAACTCTATCCAAAACTAGGTGCCCTGTACAGAAACAAATCCTGCCTCAGCCACTCCTTCTCCCTAGTTGATTATACCAACTACCACTAAACAAAAAAGATATAAACCTTCTTTATGTAGCGAACAGATTACACTAAAACTTAGTTGAACATTTACTCCAAGAGCCAGTGACGATCCGGATAAAGACATGCAGACGTAAGATATCATATTTATTTTATTGATTAGTTTGTTTGTTTATCTATCTTGTTATTTAAATTACATGGACTAACTGCACTACAAATATGGAACTACAGCTTATAAAGCAGCAACGAAACTCATGAACATACAGCTTTAATTAGCAATATTTGATATTGTAAAATCATTTCCATATTGACATATGTTATTGTGAATATTTAAGTTTTCAATAAAAAGAAGATTAAAAAAAAAAAAAAAAAAAAAAAAAAAAATGGCACACTGACCGCAGTCCACTCTTTCAAATACTTGGGTATGTTAGACCCCCAATCTATCTTTTGGCCTCCACATAGAAAAACTTGCATCTAAACTCTATCCAAAACTAGGTGCCCTGTACAGAAACAAATCCTGCCTCAGCCCTACAGTATAGGAAAAGATTGTACAGCAAATGCTGATGCCTATCATGGATTATGGGGACGTAGTATATGCACCTGCACCGCAAACTCAACTTAATAAACTTAATACATTGTATAACTCGCTCTGCCACTTTGTGCTACAATGTAATTACAGGACCCACCATTGTGACATGCTAAAATAACTGGAATCCAGACGCACCCTCCATCTTTCCAGCCTTGTGTTTAAGAGCTTTTCTGGGAAGCTCCCACCCTACCTGAGCAGAATGCTCTCCAAGGCTGTTCCCACCTCCCATAACCTCCGATCCAGTACCAGCACATTATTTAGTCTGCCTCAATACAAAAAGAAAGCAGCTCAATCCTCCTTTTCCTACAGAGCACCACAATTATGGAATGACCTCCCGCACACTTTAAAACCTTCCCCAAGTCTAAAATCCTTTAAGAGATCCCTCTACATATCTCAAAACAGAATGCACCCGTCATGGTTGATTATTTATTTCCTACCTGTTCTATGTTAAATGCTGCATATCTTATGTATTAATATTGTTTTTGTATTTTATTGTACCCTATTGTATCAATACAATGTTTTGTGGACCCAGGACATACTTGAAAACGAGAGAAATCTCAATGTATCCTTCCTGGTAAAATATTTTCTAAATAAATAATTATGTCAGCAATTAACAAATTGAGTCATTACCAGATGGTACAAGCACCTTAGGCTCTCTGTTCAAGTGATGTGTTTAAAATGCTGGTGCATGGTGCATATTTAAATACACCTTTAAATTAAAACACAAATATATTTTTGTGTTTTGTAAAATTAATAAGTATCAAAACCGGCAGCATAAAGGATGCCACTAGTACTCTAGAAACATTTCAGCTCCATTTTAAACTCATAGTCTTTATCAATGAATAAATTTCAGTAGACATTTAATTACCCATGCTTTCTGATAAAAAAGTGTGTCTTATGTATCAGAAAATACAGTATACAATATTAAAGAAATCCATTGCAATTCAGAGGTTTGAATGACAGCAATAAATATCAGCACTAAAATAGATGTATGATGCAACGTTATATGTTAGATTGTAATTTTAGAAATGACATTGCTCTAAGCTAGGATTTTATGAAGTGCATAAGTCATGCTGCCTAAAGCCAATGGCATCTTATGGACTAGTCTGCTAATATGCATTAACTCTACTGCTGCTAAAAATAATTAACCTGTGCAATTCTTACATTGCTAAGACATGTGAATGGAATGTAATCTGTTGACATTTTTTCCCTCCAAGCAATCTGTCATTGCCACTGCTCTTTTAGACACTACTTTTAATCCTCTTCATTTCTAATAATAATAATAATGTATCTATAAATATATATATATATATATATATATATATACACATAAATATACACATACATACATATACACACACTGTCATTTACTTTTATGTATTCATTTATTTGCAAGTATGATATATTATTTCAAATTCTAAAAACAAATGATGCTAAAACAAGCAAACTAAAGATAAATTATCTGCAAACATCATTAACAATGTATTTATAAGCTACAACTAGAACTTTAGATGTTACATTATTTAATTAAGTGTTATTTAGTTAAATTTCTAAATGTATATATTATGATTATATAGATCGCACATATTCCTGTAGTATGGAACTAAAATGTTAAATAAATATTCATAAAGATTATTATTTTAATGACAACAAATACAATGATTCTATGAAATGTCATATCCGTAATGATGTAAACAGTACTAACTACTGTAACTTCAAATGTAGATTTGAGGAACAGAAAAAGAGAGAAGTAACACCCTAAAAACACCGGCTTATGATCAAAAATCGTAAAACAAACTTGTTCACCAAAAATTGTATTTGATCAAAAACATAAAATTTCTATGTAAATTACATAGGACTAAATCATTTTAAATATGCACAGTGTAAATTGTAATTTAAGTATCCTGGATGTGCAAAAAACACATATAGATTTGTACTTATAAGTACAAAATACAAAGCGTAATTGATGTTTTTTCGTAAAATGGGCTGAACATGGGTGTGTATGAAATTTTCTCTCAAATCCCAGTGTAATTCTGTAATTTTCGCCCTACAGATCTCACATTTTTTTTCTTGCGACTGAAAAGGTGATGAGCTTTTATTAAAATATTTAAAAAACTAATTATTCTTAAAAGAAAATCGATGCATACAAAAGTAACAGCGATTTTAAGGTACAGTGCACTAAAAACAGCATAATTTGATTTGTATTAGGCGTAATATTAAAATTTAAACATACCCCAGGATCTCCCGCTGTTCTATTATTATTTATATGAGAGACATCCTGCTACTTGCAAACCTTTTTTTAATAAAATTCCGTGAGGGCTGCTCCTTGAAGTGTCAGGATGTCAGCATGGAAAATCACATCTAGACTTGCAGATTTTATAGAATTGACCCCTATGTGATCTTCATCTCTTATTTGATGCTATAATCTATATGTTTTAACAATGAAAGTTATAAAAAAAATTGGGTGGTGGTATAAGTCCTAAAGTCATTCTTCTGCGATTATACAATAACGCTTGTGTCAGAATATGTAGACCCTTTTGGAGGATTTAAGTTTTTTAATGAAAAATAATGGTGTTGATGATGACTATGATGATGATTTTTATCATCATCATTTATTTGTTAAGAGTCCAAAAAGATTTTTTTCAGAGTTCTAGCTAGCAGAGCAATCCCCTTGCTCCAATAAGGTCCAATTAACAAAACAGGGGAGCTGCACTCTCTGAATAAGTGTAAGACGCTTTATTAGCATGAAAACATGAAGCAACGTTTCAGGACATCTGCCCCTTTATCAAGCTTGATAAAGGGGCAGGCAGGTGCTGTAGCTACAATACTTATCTTTATGCGCTGGAGAGTGTGTTAAGGTAAGTATTAACCCCTTTAAAAAAATTAAAGGAAACAAATGATTCATTTTCTTTGGTGCATTCATTTGGATATCCGTTTCAATTTAAAATTAAACGAAAATCAGATTTTTGTCACAAATGTGCATTCCTATTAAAATGAATGCACATCTCTAATAACAAATATATCCCTGTTTTTGTACATTTATTAACCTACTGTTTTTCTCCAGGTTTTTATTAAATGCTGTCTCTAATCTATAGAAAACCTTATCTTACTCTGCTTTCGCTCTGGGACCAGCACTGCATAGTTTGAAGTGTGGCGCTTGTGTTCAACAAACATTATCAAGCTACCGTAGTGGCGCTTCAACTCAAACTACTGAGTATCGTGTTGTGAGAGCTTCACTGTAGCAAATATTTTCCTTATTTCGCTCCTTTAGTGCTTTTCTTTCTTTTTTTTTTTTTTGCTGGTCAGATGCAGTCAATAACTAGAACTATGAACTTTGAAAAGTGGGGAGTTTAGGGTCTTTTGAATGAGGTGAATAGCTACAAATCCTCATCCAGAAGCTACATTTACCGAGGACATATACCACATGATACTTATAATGCTGGATTAGAATATTCTCATATTCTGATTACTACAGAGAGATTTCCCTTACCCTTCCAATTTTAGGGGTCTATGGGTTTTCATGCTTCACATGCATCAGGTCTTTCCATAATAGTCACTTATATGTCTTCACAGTACCTCCAACTCAATCTGTCAAACACTGAGCTGCTTTTTATTCCTCCCTCTCCTAGACATCCCACACTTGACATTTAATTTACTGTAGGAGTCTCTATTCTCAACAACTCATCACAGGTCTGCTGTTTTAGTGTCACACTTGGCTCTGAACCAGGGGCGTATTTTGGCCTAGGCAAACAAGGCTCTTGCCTAGGCTGCAATTTTTTGTCGCTATATTTAAAAGGAGCTAACAGTTATTTTAGAAGTATTATACAGGTATATAATGAGAGATTTTGCCCAAGGAGCTTGCATTCTAGGAGGGTATAATAAGAGAATGCCCATGGAGCTTACGGGTTAGAGGTAACTCTGAACATTTAATTTATTTAGCTGGCTCTTGCCTTTAGTTCTGTTCAATTTCAGCACTCAATATTGTGTTTGGGGAAGTAAAACCTTTGGGGGCAGCATAAGTTTGAGTGCCTAGGGCAGCATAAAGCCTAAATACACCACTGCTCTGAACTCACATTCACTCCACATATACAAACATTTACCAAATCATGCAGTGCACGCCTATGCAATATTTCCAGAATTTGCCCCTTCCTTACTCAAGAAACTACAGTCATTTCCTCATTTTGTCACATATTGACTACTGAAACCCTTCTTCTAAATGGACTTCCTAAACCCTGCTTCTCTCACCTGTAATCTATCATGAATGCTTCAACTAGACTAATCCACCTAAGTCACCGATCAGCTGCTCCACTCTGCCAGTCTCTGCACTTCCCATACACTTTAGACTCACTTTAGACCCACATGACTGTCTACCACAAACCTTATGTCTCTGCAAGGAAGTCCTCCTCTTGTACTAGTTTTGTTTACTCTGCATCGTACCACAAATCATTGTATACCCCCTAATTTTGTACCCAGCACTTTTAGGATAATGCTGCTTTCACATTAATTTTTAATATGATTCACTTTGTTTAATGCCCTGATTTACTTAATATGTATTTAATTATCTCTCAGTGATATATTCTAGTTGTAAGCATTGGCTCAAATTGCATCATTCAGTGTTTCCTCATTGTTTTGGTCATGTGCATAAAACACTTATACAGGTATTTGCTTTCTCAAATTTCAATATAGCTTCAGGCTCTGAATCCTGTGAAGTGTCATTCATCTTTTAGGTGCTCCACCTCTCACTCACATATTGTGATAACAGAGTAAGGTCTATGGGGTATGTTTATCAATGTGTGAGCGGACATGATACGAAGTAGCGTATCATGTCTGCTGCACATCGATAAATGCAGACAGCATACATTGTCGGCATTTATCATTGCACCAGCAGTTTTTCTTAAGTGCTGGTGCAATGCCGTCCAGGGGGGTGTCAATCAACCCGATAGTATTCAATCAGGTTGATTTCTGTTCGCTGTCTCAGAGCAGACGGACAAGTTATGGAGTACCGGTCTTTAGACCACTGCTTCATAACTTCTGTTTCCGGCGAGCGTGAAGGCTTGCCGGAAACAAGGGGCATCAAGCTCCATACGGAGCTGGATAAATATGCCCCTAAGTCTCCATATTTTGAATACATTTAAAAAAGAGCTTTAATCACAACATCTGTTTTCCAATCTCTTCTCACATTTTAAAAAATATTTCCATCTGGGTCATTTATATTAGACATGTGCATGGCGAAAAAATTTGGTTCGGTTCGGATCCATTCTGATTTTTTCGAATTTCGGTTCGGAGCGATTCGAATTCGGAAAAATTTGAATCAATTCAGTTCAGATTTGTTTCGGATTCATTCGGATTTGAATAAATTTGTTTCGGATTTGTTTCGGATTCAAATAAATTCAGCTGGATTCGGTTTGATTCGGAAATTCTGAATTTCGGTAAGTGTTAGGTGGGATTAGACTAGTATTATGTACTGTATATTAGGTGTAACCCATAGCAGAGTGATATAACCTAATATACTGTACAATACTAGTGTAATCCATGGCCATCCGAATCTACTGAATAAATCCGAATAAATCTGAATAAATCCAAACTAATTCGGATTTATTCGGTAGATTCGGCAGTATTTTAATTCGGAAATTCGGTTCGATCCGAATCTCCAAATTTGCCGAATTTTCCGAATTTCTGAATCGAACCAAACCGAATTGCACATATCTAATTTATATATCTATTTATATTCCATGGAATAGCATGTTAAGTTTTTATATCCTATTCCTAATGTCTCTTTGCAAATCTGTGAAAATATTCCTGCAGTGGATACATCCATTAATAGCTGACCACTGGTTCAATGATCCTTTTAAATGCAGTCCAAGATGATTTTAGGGCCAGATTAAACTTGTCAGACTTATAGCTCAAGTTGAAAGTAAATGCGATCGATATAGCTTGATTTACGGTAGAATGATTACTGCAAGCTCTGGTTAAACTAAAATTCTCACAAAACAAATCAAAAACACATTGCAAAATACAGTTACACTCATAATAACAATATCTAAGAAATTATTAAAAATAATATTTCACAAAAATATCAGGTGTTAGAAACAAAAAGGCAGGCAAAGGGCTTTAACATTGAGATACATACATATGCATGTCTAAAGATGGATATGTATTTATATATGTCTATATATGTGTACATATATATTTATATGTGTGTGTATATATATATATATATATATATATATATATATATATATGTGTGTGTGTGTGTATTTAAAAACATATATACACATATAAACACATAACTACATATTTGCACATATATACAAAGTGCATTAGAGCCCTTTGCAGTTAAGTAGACGAAAACATGTAAAAACATATTTATGCAATAATATGTTAGTATATGGCCGGGTTAAGATACAATATATTTAATAATTATTCTTTAAAATAAACCCTCAATCAATATGTATATACTAAAACCATAAAATTAATATAAATTCCCAAATTCTATTTATTAGTTAATATCTATAGACACATTAAAATATATTTGTAGGAACCAGAATATGAGTCAAATTATACAGTGTTTAAATTATTATAATATGCTATACTCTTTACAAAGCAAACCAAATTGTAACTTATAAACTAACCTTATTCACAATTGAATTGCATTAAAATATCACACTGAGACCAAGATATAAGCTACTAACATTCAGACTAGTACAAATTTAACAGTGCTTAGTTAAACAAAAGGACAATATACACTCTAATTGAAACACCAGAAGTTATATATATATTCTATATGTAAACAGTCAGTTTAAATGCCAATTTATCTAAGCTGACATAAATTCTTAGTTACTTACAATTAAGACCAGTTCTAAGATATATATATATATATATATATATATATATATATATATATATATATATATATATATTTGCCAGGATAAACTACTTAGACAAGGATTTATTTTTAGAATACACAGGCTATGAAATACAAGGTTAAAATACAGTTTATTCCTTTAAGTCTGCTACCTACAGCAACAATGGATGTTTGTTTTAAATATTTAGCATACAAAGGCAAGCTTAAAACTATTCAGGACTATGAATATAATTCTAAAATATAAATATGCTCTTTAAATCTATCAGTTGTAATTTAACTGCAGCGACTATGCATATATTTTGTTTTAGACATTTACCTGTAATTAGCAACCTTTTATACTTTACTAAAAATAAACAAATCGATATCCAATTTCCAATATTTTACAACCGGTCCAATTTCACCTCAGAATACCAAAAATTGAGTGTTTTGCATTTGGAGAATAAAAAGTAGCTATTTGCTTATAATAACTGCAGCAGTTATCCATCAAGGTTTCAGCAAACAGTTCACCAGCCAAAGTTTAGCAAAAGTTAGCTTAGTTTTCATAAGCAACACTACTTCTCTACTCTTATCTCTAATCTTTCTTCAAACCCAAAACGATTGTTCTCCACTTTCAGTACTCTTCTCCGCCCTCCCCCACCTCCTAATACAACTTCTCTGTCAGCTCAAGACTTTGCCAACCACTTCAATAACAGAATCGACTCCATCAGAAATGAAATCAGCTCTCAACATAATTCCATTCTCTCACCCCCTCAAATGCTCTCAACCACAACCCACATAACCTTAAACTTAGTTCATGCTCCCCTGTTACTGAGGAAGAAGTTTCGGCACTTATACTGCGCTTTCACCTCACTACCTGTCCCCTTGTCCCTATCCCCTCACAGCTACTCCCCTCCCTCTCTGCCACCCTTACCCCTATACTCACACACACTTTCAACTCTCCCTCAGCACCGGTATATTTCCCTCATCGCTGAAACATGCACTGGTCACACCTATCCTCAAAAAAACTTCCCTTGATCCTACCTCCCCATCCAACTACCGCCCTATTTCCCTCCTCCCTCTTGCATCAAAGCTTCTCAAAAAACTAGCTTATGCACGCCTATCCCATTTCCTTACAATAAACTCCCTCCTTGACCCATTGCAATCTGGATTTCGTCCCCATCACTCCACAGAGACAGCAATTGTTAAAGTTACCAACAACCTACTTACAGCAAAATCAAAAGGCCACTTCTCTGCTTATTCTCCTTGATCTGTCCACAGCCTTTGACACTGTTGACCACCCTCTTTTGCTCCAAACCCTCCAATCCTTTGGCAACTGTGACACAGCCCTCTCGTGGCTCTCTTCCTACCTGTCAAACCGTACCTTTAGTGTAGCCTTCTCTGGGGCCTCCTCTGCCCCGTCACCACTTTCTGTAAGAGTACCGCAAGGCTCTGTCCTTGGTCCCCTTCTCTTCTCAATCTCTCTTCTCAATCTACACGTCATCACTAGGTTCCCTAATAAAGTCCCATGGTTTACAATATCATTTGTATGCCGACGACACCCAAATCTACTTCTCTGCACCAAACCTATCTCCTTCCTTGTTTAAAAAATGTGTTTAGATCGAGCACCAAGGATTGACCTCAAGCTGGTATACAGAGACCTCCTAGCTGGTCTGGAAAGAAAGTAGTCGAATAAGGGGGAATATACAGCGCCTATAGAGGCAAGAGGTGGTGTGATCAGTGATACAGACTTCTGAGGTAGTTTAGATGTGATACATGTAGTTTATTACATGGAGGTGGGCAAATAATTATAATAAGATAAAGTCAAGATAAAATACAGAGTATAAAATCCTATATGCTATACATAAAATCACTGAATTTAAAACGTCAACAATAAATCAAATCAACAATAAAAATAAAAAATTAAAATGAATAAAAAGTCAACAAAGGAAAATGAAGAGTCAAGATTGGAGTGGATGTACCAGTTAAGGATCCATATTGGGGAGTTTATCCAAAATGTGTGAATCCAACAGGGTGAATATCAAAGTATAAAAGTATCTCAAAGTTATATGGTAACACAATTAGTGATCCAAAGGTGAAGAGAAATAACGTGGCAAAATAGTTTTGTTGTACTCAACATGTGTTTATAGCACTGCGGAATCTGTTGGCGCTCTACAAATAACGGATAATAATAATAATATTCATATTTAATAGAGTGTTATTGTGTGTATTTACTGCACATATTTCACATTCCAATGTTCTGCAAATAGCAGAATATGTTCTATGTATTTCTATATAGATATTCATATATTTATCTGTATATACCTGTATAATCATCTATATATATATATATATATATATATATATATATATATATATATATATATATATATATATAAGTACAATTCGCATATAAAGCACTCGTTGGACTTCAGATGAAGGGGTTCTTTTACCCTGAAATGTCACTTTAAGAAAACGCTTGTTTTCACAGTTGACTGAAGTCCAGCGAGTGCTTGATATGCTAATTGTACTTGGATTTTAAAATAGCACCCTGGCAGTTGTTGACCTTTTGGTTAGAGTGCAACCACAGCGCTCCTTTACTACCAATTTTTTTTTTACATATATGTAGAAATATGTATTTATTAATAAATAGAACAAATTCTTCCATGGGAAGAACATTGGAATGTGAAATATTCATATTTTTATGTTGATTTAGCACACTTTTTTTCTCTATTGACTTCTATGGGGGAATACGTGAACGTGCAAGCAATAAGTTCAACTTTTTGCTCTTGTCGTGTTAGCACAAGATCAAAAACAGTTTACATTCAACTCATAATATGAGCGCAACCCGATGACTGCAAAAAAGCTTACTTCTAGCACAATTAACGTTCGAGCGGGAGTGTTAAATAGCGCTCCTCTTGTAATCTGGCCCTCAATGTTGGAACCTAGTTTTCCCCTTTATCAGTTATAAAACATATAAATTAGGCAATAAAAGGGAGTGTGCAAACAATGCTATGTGTAACTAAGAAAAAACAAAAAGACAAGAGCACAACAAACTCTCTAAGAGTAAAAGGTTTTACTGAATAAAGTAGCGCAAATACAAAATGACACGTATAGAATTAAAAACAAAACAAGCGGTGTGTGAATATATCACCATGAAAGTCTCCCCCAGGCAAACGAGGATTCGAACACAGCCATATTCAAGAGAAAGTCTGGTGGAGACCAGAAGAAACGCGTTGAGGTTCATACGTTTTCCCTGTTCACAAACTTCACAACAGCTGACCGGCTGGGGGACGAACTTGTAAAGCATTGACGGTTCTTATGAATCTGGCTGTGTTCGAATCCTCGTTTGCCTGGGGGAGACTTTCATGGTGATATATTCACACACCGCTTGTTTTGTTTTTAATTCTGTACGTGTCATTTTGTATTTGCGCTATTTTATTCAGTAAAAACTTTTACTCAGCTGTGACAACAGCTTTAGGGGGGGGGGGGCTTTTTTTATCTTGATAGGGCTATTTGATTAGGTGTAATTAGTTTAAATATCTGATAATTTCTTTTTTTATTTTGTTTAATTTAGTGGGGGTTTTTGTAATTTAGGTAATTGTATTTAATGTATGTAATTTATTTAATTGTAGTGTAAGGTTAGGTGTTAGTGTGAGGCAGGTTAGGTTTTATTTTACAGGTAAATTTGTATTTATTTTAGGTAGGTAGTTTTTAATAACTATTTAGTAACTATTCTACCTAGTTAAAATAAATACAAACTTGCCTGTAAAATAAAAATAAACCCTAAGCTAGCTTCAATGTAACTATTAGTTATATTGTAGCTATCTTAGGTTTTATTTTACAGGTAAGTATTTAGTTTTAAATAGGAATTATTTAGTTAATTATAGTAGGTTTTATTTAGATTTATTTTTAATTATATTTAAGTTAGGGGGTGTTAGGGTTAGACTTAGGTATAGGGGTTAATAAATTTAGTATAGTGGCGGCGACGTTGGGGGTGGCAGATTAGGGGTTAATAAATGTAGGTAAGTGGCGGCGATGTTAGGGGCGGCAGATTAGGGGTTAATAATATTTAACTAGTGTTTGTGATGCGGGAGTGTGCGGCGGTTTAGGGGTTAATATGTTTATTATAGTGGTGGCGATGTCCGGAGCGGCAGATTAGGGGTTAATAATTTTATTTTAGTGTTTGCGATGCGGGAGGGCTTCGGTTTAGGGGTTAATAGGTAGTTTATGGGTGTTAGTGTAGTTTTTAGCACTTTAGTTATGAGTTTTATGCTACAGATTTGTAGCTAAAAACCCATAACTACTGACTTTCAGTTTACAAAATGGATCTTGATGGTATTGGCTGTACCGCTCACTATTTGGCCTCCCAGGCAGACTCGTAATACCGGCGCTACGAAAGTCCCATTGAAAAATGACTTTTTGAAAGCTGCAGTAATTGCATTGCGTTATGGCCAAAAAAGTGTGTTGTACAGCTAAACCTGCAAGACTCGTAATACCAGCGGTAGTAAAAAAGAGCCTTAACGCTGCTTTTTCACTCATACCGCAAAACTCGTAATCTAGCCGCAAATGTTTTAGGGAATGACATTTGAAAGGATAGCTTGTTTTAAGTCTTTTTCTATATTTCCTGGTAAATACCAAAACAAATGCCTCCTTCTTGTTATAATTTAATTTATAAAAGGATGACACACCATAATTAGTACAAACCTGAAATAGCCGGGGTGTTGTCATAGGGTTTTTGGAAAATATTGTTATGCCATCTGCAAAAAGTGCATTTTTTGGGGTAGTAACAAAGAGGGGAATAGTCTTGATGAATACATTCTACCAGAGATTCAATTCCTTATGTAAATATGGAGGACGAAAGTGGCACCCTTGCCATTAGTGATAGTGAAGGTTGGAGAGCTGAAATCCAGACCTCTGAACTGCACAGACGGGGCAGCATATAATGCTCTAATGGTCATTGGTCCTAAGTCATTGAGAGGGGAACCCAAAAGCCCTGAGAGAACTGTGTGTTCCCTGTGTGTTCCCTGCAAATATACATATATATTTGCAGGGAACACACAGTTCCCATAAACCACAATGTAAAGGCACTTTTCAGTGCTGTTTTTTTTTCTATCACCCCACTCCCACCAACTTTAGCCCCCAAATAGTGCCTAGAGCTGTAATTTAAAAAAAAAATGCAATAAATTAGCTCTCCACTTGTAATCTAGCCCTTTGTTTTTAATTTACTCTGTTGCCTTATCAGATTCCCATCCTCCCATCTCTGTCTCCAGCCCCTTAACAATTTATACACAAATTTTTCACTTATTCTTACAACAGCTAACTCAGACACATAACTGCTTTGTATTCTACATTTCCTCCAGGTTTTACTCACCCTCAAATAAAACAAACCCTTGCTATAGTAATGTAGTTCCTCCCCCTCTCCTGCTATGTAATTTATTTATTATTTTAAATTATTTTTTTTCTCTTTTAAGTTGTAAGCATGAGAGTCTCTCTAACTGTAGCTCGCTTGGTATAAAAGTGTATCTACATCTGATTGTGCTCAAGGGCAGGGCTCTCCTTCTGCTTGTTTGTCAATGTAAGTGTAGTAATGTACATTGTATAGTTTTACATAACATCTTATTGTATTGTACCCTTATGTTTGTATTGTACTTTTGTATAGCGCTGTGTAAAATATTGGTGCTTTATAAATAAACTATAATGATAAAAATAATAATAATTTCAAAAAAATTGCTTTATACTAAAATGTATTACTGGGGCTTGCCTTGTCAACTGCATATTGAAGCCCATATTGGCTCCTACAAATGAGGCAAGTGGTGGGTTAATATGTTATTCAATAGCAAGACATCATGTCTTGTAAGTACAATATGCTTACTGTGAGAATTAGTTGATATAACTGAGGGGGGTAAAATTGATTTTTGTGCACAATACAAAGGGACTATGCACTCCTTTTTCACTCATGTGTACGAAATAACATCCATTAAACTGTCATGTTTTTACATGATAACAGGTTAATTAAAAACTGTTTAAATTTAAAATTAAATTAACAGCAAGTGTAGTTAATATATTTTAGATGAAACAAGTTAAAAATTAGTTTCATGCTCCATTTGGCACAATTTATTTTTAAAGGGACAGTCTAGTCCAAAATAAACTTTCATGATTCAGATAGGGCATGCCATTTTAAACAACTTTCCAATTTACTTTTATCACCAATTTTGCTTTGTTCTCCTGGTATTCTTAAATGAAAGCTAAACCTAGGAGGTTCATATGCTAATTTCTTAGACATTGAAGGCTGCCTCTAAGCTGAATGCATTTTGACAGGTTTTCACCACTAGAGGGTGTTAGTTCATGTAAGTCATATAGATAACACTGTGCTCACGCACGTGGAGTTACCTAGGAGTAAGTACTGATCGGCTAAAGTCTGTCAAAAGAACTGAAATAAGGATGCAGTCTGTAGAGGCTTAGATACAAGATAATCACAGAGATATAACTGTGTTGGTTATGCAAAACTAGGGAATAGGTAAAAAATCTTGTGTAGACTGTCCTTTTAAGTAAAATAACATAATTATTGTAAGATGGGTGAAGTATTGGCAGTATTTATATCTTGCATGCTAAAATCCAGATGTTTAATTCATTAAATCTTTTCTGAGTAACTTTTGTAATGTAACATCTTTATCAAAAGAAAAATACTGTAATCAAGCATGTGGCACAAAATGTTTGCTATTCTTAATGCTCATATTCTGTTTTTTCCCTGTAAAGTTTAAGATAAAAAAAAAAAAAAAGGTTTAGATAGAAAAAATTGCATAGAGAGGTAGTTTAAAACACATTTCACCTGTTTCTATAATGCTTAATGTTTTTGCCTTTGGAATATGATATCATTATGACAAGAAAAACTATTACTAATATTACTGTAAGATGGGTTAGTTCAATGGTAGTGTTAATTTCTTGTATGCTAAAAGTTGGTGGTTCAATACCTAGGGGCTGCATTATCCCCTTTTTGCCTAAAGTCTCGCTGGAAACAGAAGTTATGAAGGAGCGGTCTAAAGACCGCTGCTTCATAACTTGTCCACCTGCTCTGAGGCCGTGGTCCCAGAGTTTAGGGGTCGCATGTAGGGCTATGCTTTTTTTGGGCCAATAAAAATGTATACAGGGATAATGCAAGTAATTCAAAAGTCACCCCTTAGAAAACTGGCTATGTATAAAAGCAATACTTATATTTTGGGCACAGGGTAATTTTTATTTTTTTTGCATACGTAACATGCAGTGATGTATTATTAAATAGTTGTGTAGGTGGTGTACAGTAGTATCCTTACTAGTACCCAATGCTAGAGGACTTGCATAATATAAATCAAAGGGACAATATAAACTCCTGTGTCAATAGGCAAAACCCTCACTATAGAATGATCATTGGGTCTTGCTGACAAGTGGCAATCAGGAGGAACAGAAGAGTGCAGATTAAGCAACACGTACAACCTCTAATTCAAGAATATAGTTCTTTTACAGGCTATAATATCAACCTGGCCAAATCAGAAATTATGTGATTATACAGAAAGACCAACAGTTTATTAGATACCCCTTTTAAGGAAGCTAGGGACCATAATAAATATCTAGGTATTATACTAAGTAAAGATTGTACAACCTGGTACAATCTTAACTATGGGAGACTTTGGCCTGCCTTAGAGATCTGTAGAGATGGGAAGTGTTACCAATTTCCTTAACGGCCAAAGTTCAGCTAGTTAAAATGATCACTCTACCCAAAATTGTATTCCTCCCACTCCTCATAAAGGAAACATATCTTTAAAAATTCCATGCGGAATGCAATCATTTTCTGTGGAAAGGGAAAAAAATAAGAATATCTCTAAAGAAATCTCCTTCCTTGCTAACCCGTGTCACTAACTGTCTTTCTCACATCTCTTCCTGGATGTCCTCTCACTACCTCAAGCTAAATCTCTCCAAAACTGAGCTCCTTATTTTCCCCCCTTCTTCCAAAATCTCCACCCCCAATCTCTCTATCGCTGTCGACAACTCCATCATTACCCCTACCCCACATGCCCGATGTCTCGGGGTCACATTTGACTCAGAACTTTCTTTCACTCCTCACATTCAGTCTTTGGCTAAAGCCTGCCGCTTCCACCTTAAAAACATCTCTAACATTAGACACTTCCTTAAACAAGACACAACTAAGATTATAATCCACTCTCTCATCCTTTCCCGCCTTGATTACGGCAACTCTGTCCTCTCTGGTCTCCCCACCTGCCGCCTAGCTCCTTTACAATCCATAATGAATGCGTCTGCCAGGCTCATCTTCCTTATACGTCGCTCTTCATCTGATGTACCTCTCTGCCAATCCCTTCACTGGCTTCCTCTTGCCTCTAGGATCAAACACAAAATTCTCACTCTGACATACAAAGCCCTCAACTGCACTGCTCCCCCCTATATCTCAGACCTTGTCTCCATATACTCTCCCTCCCGTCCACTTCGCTCTGCTCATGACCTCCTACTCTCCTCCTCTCTTGTTACCTCATCACACTCCCATTTACGGGACTTCTCCAGACTGGCCCCCATCTTGTGGAACTCTCTGCCTCACACCACAAGACTCTCCCCTAGTTTTGAAAGCTTCAAGCACTCCCTAAAGACTCTACTGTTCAGGGATTCATACAACCTACGCTAACCTTTCTTTATACCAGTTCCTCTCCTCCATCGCTATCCCCTGGACCCCCTTAGCATGTAAGCCTATGAGTCCAGCTGTTTGTAGATCACCTTCTTAAGAGCTGACCACAACAGTGCAACTCTTGGCAGGGCCCTCTACCCATTTGATACATATAATTGTTTAGTTGTACTCCGCCTTTGTTTATAGCACTGCGGAATCTGTTGGTGCTCTAAAAATAACCGATAATAATAATAAATAATACTAAAAGAAACTAATGCAAAAGAAGGAATACGGAGGCCTGGGGTTACCTAATATTACATTTTACAATTGGGCCTTCAAGGTCAAGATCGCCAGTGACTGGATCACCAGGAAAAGTGTAGTTTCATATATCAAATTGAGGATAAATTAGTGGCTCCCTACTCATTAAATGCTTTATTACATTGCGTAGGTAAAGATATTCATTCAAATTTACATGGTAGGAAGACAATAACTAATATAATTAAATCTTGGAATAATTTCTGTAAGATACTTAAAATTAATAATAGACAGTCTCCGTACTTAACCATTTGTGGAATTCCAGATTTTACTCCCGGACTAAACTCCAGAGTCTTTAGCAAATAGATACAGAAAGGCCTGTCCCTGATATTCCAAATTGAAGATACAAAATTAAATGTGGCTAAAACTTTTAGCACTTTAGCTCAACAGTTTGCACTATCTGCGAAATAATGTTTTGCATATCTTCAAGTTAGGCACTATTATGAGACAATAACTAAAAAATACGGTCAGGATTGGTCTTTGGGAGTGTTCGAAATAGGACTCAAATTGAGGCAAGCAGGGGTTAGTGGGGTGTCTATTTGGTATAACTTAATCTTACAAGAATCAGGTCAAGAACTGCTAAATGAATTACATCGAATCTGGCTAACAGAGGTTGAGGAGCACTCATTAATAGAGCTTGAGGAAAGTATTAAAGTAGCACAAATGGCGACAAAGTCAAATGGGTGGAGAGATCACATATACAGATTCTACACAGAGCTTATATCACGCCCTCAGCAATGGCTAAATGGGATATCAAGGGGGAGTTTAAATGCACTAGATGCAGTCTGAAAAATGCATGGCTATTACACAGTTTCTGTGATTGTCCTAAAATCCAGAAATTCTTGAACCGTATAAACTATTGGCTGAATAGGTTCCTGGAGACAAGGATATCTTTTAATAAAAAACTGATTTTTTTTTCTTCACAAAAAACCTATGCACTTGAAAACAGTGACCTGATCAACAAAGCAATACTTCTTGGCAGAAACATCATCTTGAAAACATGGAAAGCGAGGTACAGCCCAAGTATAAAAGGTTTTACTAAAAATATACTCCTTCAAATAAATATAGAACAATTTGAGGTAGATAAATCTCATGAGAAAGGGGTTAGTAATTTTTTTTGTAAATGGCAAAAAGTCATATTATCCCTAGCAGACAGAATCCAGAGACAAATTATAGTTCCCTTCAGGAAATCTGAATACTTTTGTATGGCAGTTTTGACAGGGAGATTTCCAAGTGCTTGGGGAGAAGAAACTCAACAAGCACAGCAGTAATATCTCTATCTGGCAGTTAACGGGTGCACTGTATTTTTGCTGATTTGGACCTTTTTTTGATTTTCTTCGCCTCCTCGCCCGGTCCACCTGGCCAGGCCACATCCCAGGAGATAGAGCATAGGGAAGAGGAAACCAATACAACACAAAAGCGCTTTTTTTTTTGTTTGTTTTTTTTTGTTCTCTTTTTTCCCCTCTACATGTGGAAGGATCTATGAGAGGAACAAATCATGGTTGCAACCTATATGTTATGTTATGTATTAGACAGATATGTATCTGGACAATTATATTGTTCATTTCTTTTTCTTTTCCTGTTGATGGTTGTTAGATGAATTTTTCAAATAAAAAAACAAAAAACAAAAAAACAAAAAACAAAAAAACAACATGTACAACTTCTGTGTCAATAGCCAAGACCCTTAACATAGCAGGATCATTAGATCTTATTGAAAAGTGGCAATCAGGAGGGATAAACTGATATACATCATAAAAATCCTGTACCAATGATCCAGGCTTATAATCAGGAAATACCCACATCCTACCCTGCTTAGCCATAGTGGCACTGGCATCTACAGATGTCAGACCACCATGGAGAGACAAGTCAGAAGCAAACTATCCCAGGGACAACTGGGTCTCCAGACAGTGCCAATCAATAGACATGTTCAGGATTCTAGGATGCAGTGTGTTTAATTTAAAAATTAATCGTGCCTCCAACTGTAAAAGTATTTTATTTAAGTTCCCAACCCACTTCAAGGGGTTAATGGGGTTTATCAGTCTGAACCGAAGGCCTATAACAGAGTGTCCATTTTCCATAAAGTGGCGTGCCAGAGATTTATCACATTTTCCATCTTTAATGCCCTAATTGCAGCCCTATGGTTGGCTATTCTCAATCTGTCATCGGGCGTTTTTTCCAACATAGGGCTCGCTTCCATTGAGCCGTAATTAGGTTTGCGTGCACTCACAAACTGTTAAATATGCTGTCGGAAGCAATATTGTTTATCGACTATTTCCAATATTGCGGAATATCGGCAGCCGGATTTTGGCTGCCGAAAATATCTTTGCGTCTCATAGAAACTAATAGAAGCTGTTAATCGATAAATTATACCAGGTTTCCAATGAAAGTGCTAACAGTTAATACACTGTCGGAGGCTGTCGTTACATTGAGAAATATTACACCCAGCTCAACTAGGTGTAAAGGAGGAAAATTAGCTTTTTGAGGCCTGTTTCTCATTGAAATTGCAAATAAAAACATTTATGAGTGTTTCAATGTAGAAATAAGATTATATATGATACATTTATTGGTCCTATATATAGGAATATATATAGGACTGATATAAAATATATATAGGAATGATATAAAATGATCTAATAATTATCTTCGCCTACATGTATATATGTATGATAATGGTATATACATCTTTGCTGTGTACGCTGAGTGCTGTGTGTTCTGTGCCCTATTTTGGATTTTAAACTTTGTATTACAAATAGACAACCAGATTACGAGTTTTGAGCGCTATAGGGAAATTAACGACCGCAGCTTTTTCGGCGGTATTTCACTCCCTATAGCGCTGGTAATATAAGTTTACAAAAACCAGGCGTTTGCAGGCGATATGGCAGCGTTGAGCTCCATAACGCACCCAAATACCAGTGCTGCTTTGAGCTGCTTTGATGTGCTCATGCACGACTTCCCCATAGATTTCAATGGGGAGAGCCGGCAAAAAAAAAATCCTAACACCTGCAATAACGGAGCATAAAGCTCCGTAACGCAGCCCCATTAAAGTCTATGGGGAAAAAAATGTACGTTTACACCTAACACCCTAAAATAAACCCTGAGTCTAAACACCCCTAATCTGCTGCCCCCAACATCGCAGTCACCTACATTACTGTTATTAACCCCCAAATCTGTTGCCCCCAACATTGCCGCCACCTACATTACTGTTATTAACCCCTAATCTGCTGCCCACAATCTCATTGCCACCTAACTACACTTATTAACCTCTAATCTGCTGCCCCTAAACATAACCCTAAGTCTAACCCTAACGTAACCCTATCCCTAACACCCACTAACTTTAACCTAATTAAAATAATTCCAAATAAATATTATAATTAATACCTAAATTATTCCTATTTAAAACTAAATGAATACTTACCTGTAAAATAAAATAAAATAAAATAATAGCTATATTGTATCTAGCTTAGGTTTTATTTTTATTTCACAGGTAAGTTTGTATTTATTTTAACTAGGTAGACTAGTTAGTAAATAGTTATTAACTATTTACTAACTACCTAGTAAAAATAAATACAAATTTACCTGTGAAATATAACCTAACCTGCCTTACAGTTAAACTTAACATTACATTACATTAATGAAATACAATTAACTAAATCACAAAAAAAACAAAACACTAAATTACACAAAATAAAAAAGAAATTATCAAATATTTAAAGTAATTACACCTAATCTAATAGCCCTATCAAAATAAAAAAGCCCCCTAAAATAATAAAACCCCTAGCATAAACTAAACTGCCAATAGCCCTTAAAATGGACTTTTGCAGGGTATTGTCCCAAAGAAATCAGCTCTTTTAATTGGCAAATAAAAATACAAACAACCCCCCAACAGTAAAACCCACCACCCACACAACCAACCCTGCCAAATAAAAACCTACCTAAAAAACCTAAGCTACCCATTGCCCTGAAAAGGGCATTTTGATGGGCATTGCACTTTAAAGGGCATTCAGCTCTTTGACATTACCCAAACCCTAAGCTAAAAATAAAACCCACCCAATAAACCTTAAAAAAATCTAACACTAACCCCCGAAGATCCACTTACAGTTTTGGAAGACTGGACATCCATCCTCATCCACCCGGGAGAAGTCTTCATCCAAGCGGCAAGAAATCCTCAACGAAGCCGGCAGAAGTCTTCATCCAAATGGCAAGAAAGTCGTCCTCCAGGCGGGCAGAAATCTTCATCCAGACGGCATCATCTATATTCATCCTTCCTGCGCGGAGTGGCTCCATCTTCAAGACCTCCAGCGCGGAGCATCCTCTTCATACAGTCCCAGCCGTACACTGAAGGTTCCCTTTAAGGAACGTCATCCAAGATGGCGCCCCTTGAATTCCGATTGGCAGATAGAATTCTATCAGCCAATTGGAATTAAAGGGAAAAAATCCTATTTGCTGACCCAATCAGCCAATGGAATTGAGCACACATTCTAGTGGCTGTTCCAATCAGAATTCTATCAGCCAATCAGAATTCAAGGGACGCCATCTTGGATGATGTCCCTTAAAGGGAACCATCAGTGTACTGCTGGGACCGTATGAAGAGGATGCTCTGCGCCGGATGTCTTGAAGATGGACCCGCTCCGCATCGGAAGGATGAAGATAAAAGTTGCCGTCTGGATGAAGACCTCTGCTTGCCTGGATGATGACTTCTTGCCACTTGGATGAAGACTTCTCCCAGCTTCATTGAGGACTTCTTGCCGCTTGGATGAGGACTTCGGCGGCTGGATGAGGATGGATGTCCGGTCTTCCAAAACTGTAAGTGGATCTTTGGGGGTTAGTGTTTTTTTTTTAGGGTTTTATTAAGGGTTTACTGGGTGGGTTTAATTTTTAGCTTAGGGTTTGGGCATGTAAAAGAGCCGAATGCCCTTTTAAGGGCAATGCCCATCCAAATGCCATTTTCAGGGTAATTGGTAGCTTAGGTATTTTAGATGGAATTTTATTTGGGGTGTTGGTTGTATGGGTGGTGGGTTTTACTGTTGGGGGGGATGTTTGTATTTTTATTTGCCAGATAAAAGAGCTGATATCTTTGTGGCAATGCCTCGCAAAAGGCCCTTTTAAGGGCTATTGGCAGTTTAGTTTATGCTAGGGGTTTTATTATTTTGGGGGGGCTTTTTTATTTTGATTGGGCTATTAGGAGTAATTAGATTAACTATTTGATAATTTCTTTTTTATTTTGTCTAATTTACTGTTTATTTTTTTGTTATTTAGTTAATTGTATTTGATTAATGTAATTTATTTAATTTTAGTGTAATGTTAGGTTTTACTGTAAGACAGGTTAGGTTTTATTTTACAGGTAAATTTGTATTTATTTTAACTAGGTAGTTAGTAAATAGTTAATAACTATTTAATAACTAATCTACCTAGTTAAAATAAATACAAACTTACCTGTGAAATAAAAATAAAACATAAGCTAGATACAATATAACTATTAGTTATATTGTAGCTAGCTTAGGTTTTATTTTACAGGTAAGTATTTAGTTTTAAATAGGAATAATTTAAGTATTAATTGTAATTTTTATTTGGAATTATTTTAATTAGGTTAAAGTTAGTGGGTGTTAGGGTTAGGGTTACGTTAGGGTTAGACTTAGGGTTTAATAACTTTAGTATAGTGGCGGCGACATTAGGGGCAGCAGATTAGGGGTTAATAAGTGTAGTTAGGTGGCGGCGATTTTGGGGGCAGCAGATTAGGGGTTACTAACAGTAATGTAGATTGTGGCGATGTTAGGGACAGCAGATTAGGAGTTAATAAGTGTATGTAGGTGGCAACGACATTGGGGGCAGCAGATTAGGGGTTAATAATATTTAACTAGTGTTTGCGATGCAGGAGTGCAGCAGTTTAGGGGTTAATATGTTTATTATATTGGCGGCGATGTCCGGAGTGGCAGATTAGGGGTTAATAATTTTATTTTAGTGTTTGCGATGCAGGAGGGCTTCGGTTTAGGGGTTAATAGGTAGTTTATGGGTGTTAGTGTACTTTGTAACACTTTAGTTATGAGTTTTATGGTACAGCTTTGTAACGTAAAACTAATAACTACTGACTTTCAGGTGGTGGTACAGATCTTGTAGTTATAGGCTGTACTGCTCACTTTTTGGCCAGACAGGCAAACTCATAATACCGGAGCTATGGAAGTCCCATTGGAAAAGGACTTTTGAAAGGTGCAGTAGTTACGTTGCGTGACGGCCAAAAAGGTGTGCGGTACAGCTATACCTGCAACACCTGTAATACCAGCAGTAGTGAAAAAGAGCCATAACGATGCTTTTTCACTCATAACGCACAACTCGTAATCTAGCTGAAAGTCTATTTTACTTTTACTTCTGGAGTTCCTGACGTCCAAACCTTATTTCAGCACACTGAACGCTGTCTCTTGGAAATGTATCTACATCTTTGACCTATATAAACCATGTAATTATATTAGATTTGTTTGTAAATATATATGTTCTAGCAAAATAATGGAATCAAATATTTGTGTTTTGTCACTTTAAATTAAAGGGATAGTGTATTCACAATTAAACATTCAGGAATCAGATAAAACATTCAATTCCAATCAACTTACATATGTACTCATAATCAATTTTCGTTATCTTTCTTATTTTAATTATGTAATAAAGTTTAGGAGCCATTCCATTTAATTTTCAGCACCTGTGTTGCACTTGCTGATTGTTAGCTACATTTAGGCAACAATCATCAAGCTTTTCCCATGTGAAGAATCAAAATGGGTAGATTCCTAAAATAACATTCCTGCTTTACAAAATTACAGATGATAATGAAGTTAAATAGATTATAGGAGTACATATTTAAGTATATAAATACTGCATGTTCTGATTCATGAGTTTAATTTTGAATAGACTATCCCTTTAAGAAATATGTCAAATCCTCATTTCAAAGAGACAAATACAGATATAATATAATCATTAAAATAAACATAGATTATCAATACGTACAATCACTTGAGATTGCACAATTGAAAGCCAAGGTTACCTGATAGAAAATAATATAGAAAAATAAGTCAAAAGAAATAATTTGTTTATTATGAAGATGAGTTTTATTATTACAGATTTACCCTCATTCATATGTCATTTTCTATGTGAAAATCATATTTATTCAATACAAACACGATGACACATTAAAGTATAATGTGTCATAGTACTAATATTTGTAAGATATATGTAATATCATGTTTTCTAAAGCAGAGATTATGTTTGCAATATTTAGAATATTAACCAAACTGCATAAGCACTAAATATTACATACTTCAAGAGATATGAAGTATTGTCTTTAACATGGAGTTTTTGAAACAATTTAAAAGTGCATTGTGCATTGGTCCCAGGGAGAGTCTGTGTCTGTTCATATGAAGTCAATTAAAATGTATTAATCACCTCTATATCATGGCAATCACATATACTGTATGTTGTGCATACATCAGAGTTTAAATATTATAGAGATGCATTTCTCAAATCAGTCTAAATATTTAATAATATTCTTGACAAAAAGGAGTGCATTAGTCATGATAGGTATAGGTTTCAGATATTACATTCCACACATGACTATAAGCATGAATGCAAGTTATTTTAAACCGGTAGATAGTAACAATTTTATCCATTCAAGTAGCTGCCATCATCAAGCCTGGGAGAACAATATACCGAAAGGACAAATGCTGAGGGTAATGAAAAATTGTAACAAACCTGAGGATTATGATAACCAATCGAAAGTACTTAAAGCAAAGTTTATAGAAAGAGGCTATAGGGAAGAATTTGTAGAGAATATTAGACAAGGAGTAGGAAAAATGGAAAGAAATACCATATTAAACAAAAAATAATAAAAAATTTAGTGACAACACACACCCAGAACATAATAAGCTAAATATCCCATTCATAAGTGATTTCAATGCAAACTATAAAATAACAGAAAAATACTAAAGAAACATTGGCACATACTACATCAAGATAAAATTATTGGCCCCTTTATCACTAAAAAAACAAGGTTCATATACAGAAAAGCTAATAATTTAAAAAACATACTTGCCCCAACCCAAATTAAACAGCATAAAAAAATAGACAAAGATTTAACAGGACAGGACCTAAAAGGTTTTTTCCCATGTTTTATATGCAAATCTTGCAGACACTCCAAGAAAAGTAAAACAGTCAAATCACATATTAATAAAAGGGAATTTAAAATCCAAGAATGTATAAGATGCACAGATAAAAATATTGTCTACATGATTCAGTGTAAATGTGGAATGCAATACGTAGGCGAATCAGAACGCCCCCTACGTGAAAGAATACGAGAGCATATTTTATCCATCGAAAATATGGACGAGGATAGAAATAAGGACCTACCCGTCCCTAAGCATTTTAAAGCCTGTAATAATGGTAATCTAAAATTTTTTAACTATATGGGCATAGCCAAATTACAAAAACAAAAGAGAGGGGGAGATAATCAAAAAAGATTATTGCAGCTAGAAAGCAAATGGATTTACAATTTAGACACTCTTCACCCACAAGGTCTGAATTTAGAAATTGAACTGAGAAGTTTTTTCACGTAGATCATAACACAATACTACAAGAAATCATAAATACCTACAGTCTCTATATTGAGACTGTTTCACCCATCTATTACACATTGGTTTGTTCTATAAAACTTAGAATGTCCATCTTTATATGTATATATTATTTAGTCCTCTATTACCAAAGAAAAAATCGTTTTTAAAGTGTATAAATAAATCTGATAATTTTTCTATCTTAACAAAAAAAATTGTAATCTTTATTTTTCATATGATGCAGGTCATATATAGATATGTATAGTCTTTTTAATGTACAGTAATAACTTGGAAATACACCAGCAAAGTACCAATAGAAATATAAAAATGTAAAAATATTGTTTCAACAAAAGAAAAAAGAGAACTAAGGCAACCGATTCTATTCCAGTTTTCACTATAATTATTTATTTAGTCTAAAGTGGCTTTTAAACATATTGAAACCACACACAGTATAGTACCAATATAAATATAAAAAATATCTTTTCAACAAAGGAAAAAAAAGAACTATTCAATTTTTTTACTAAAATTATTTATTTAGTTGTTTATATATTTTTTTTTCAAATAAGAATACATGAATAATCTACAGTGGCTTTTAAGCATATTGGAAACCACACACAGAAATGATATTGGCTTTGACAATGCTTCAATAAAACAATTAAACAATTTACTCAATCAGGAACAAAGGTATAAAAGATAAGATTGTAAGCAGGTCTGACAGAAGCTTGAGAAAGGCTCTTTGGAGCTGAAACGCGTTGCTTTGGATACAGACTGCTTACTGATCACCTTGGATACAGACTGCTTACACCGCACTGGAGAAACCCTGCTCTTTACCTATCTGTCAATCTCGCATTTGGTGGGCGTGTCAAGGCCGGACACGGAAGTGACAGAGGCAACTTTCACAGGAGACATGCGCGCTGCAACAAGCGCTCCTAGAAACTTTGAAAGGACAAAGAAAGTTTCTCATCTATACCTCATTTGGACACGCAAGAACCTTCTTATATGACTTGGAACTGCAAATAAGGTACCTTATTCAAAGTCTGTTGATTAATAATATCGCAAAAGACAAGCTAAGTGTTCAATAACTATTGTGATATAATTACTGTGACATACAGAAAACGGCTCAAACACCTAGCCTAAATCTTTTGGTCATATCACAAAAAGGCTTATTTCAAAAAGGCTGAAAATAAACACCTATTGTTGAACCAGATGTCAATAGTTGTCTTCAACAACGATCTCTAACAACGATCTCTAACAACTGTATTTATACCAATTATACCCTATTTTCTACCTTTGGTGCATTTTATGAGCGAAAAGCCAAATCTTTTACAAAAAGTATTTTTAAATACCTACCAAGGTATAAACTGGACTTGCTAATTTTATACACTGTTTTTACACACATATATCATATACTAATTTTAGCTACACCTCAGTACAATTGGTTGGTACCAACTTTCTCACATAACCACTTTAAGATTAAGCAATTTTGACTGACTGTTTTATATTGATTCTAATAAAAGAATATTATTTTTAACCAATAATCTTTGTATATTTTTTTATTATTATTTTTTATTTTTATTTTTGAATTAGAACTTAATAATTTTAAGATATTATTCTATAAAAATTCTTTAAAAACTAAAAAACGTTTTTTTCTATACATTTCTTTATATAAACATAGACATAGAAATACAAATACTACTGTCATGAGATGCAGGGCATATTCAGGACACAGCAATGATGGTACAACTCTATTTTATTGCAGAGCATAACAATTCACATCTAGTCAGGTTGATTGTACTAAACTAACTGCGACACAGACACCGGACCTAAGCCCCGCCCACAAACTAGTGACATCACATCCTGCTCTCATTACATCTTCCCTTTTTCAAAGGCAAAGCATACATTTGCATATAATAAATAACAAGGTACATTAACAGGGTATACAACAACATTTTTGTTTTTGAGCATTATAAAAAAAGATAGATTAGAAAACATGAACAAATAAATTACATCCTGACTTGGACATCGGGGTAGACTACCCTAGTCCACAGTGACCATGGGATTATTCTGCCCATACTTCCGGTCACTGTTCTAGCTAAAGTCAGTCCCTGTATCGGGCCGGAAGTTTCACCACTCTTCCGCTTGATGTAACTTTGCATGAACTGTCCTCTGATACAGAAGATGGTGAACAAGAGTCTGCTGGAGGCAAATATATATCCCCGCTGTGATCTTGCTGAGGGGAAGGCACCTCTCTTAGAACAGGGGATCCCACCGGCGGTGGTACTGAGGTATCCGGTTCCAGACTCTCAGGTACAGGCTGAAGATGTCTTCGGTTACGGCGTGTAACCGTCCCTCCCTCTGTAAGGACTGTGTAAGACCTTGGTTCTGGAGAGTGGCCCACTACCATAGCAGGCGTCTTCCATTTCTTCTCATCATCCAGTTTAATTCTGACACTTTGGCCCGCTTTCAGTTACTGTAAAGGCCTGACAGAATGCCTCCTGTCGTAGAAGAAACAATAACCCTTTTTGACCTCTTCATCCCTCCTAAGGACTTCGTCCCGAGGAACAGGGCCAGGCGGCTTGAAGACACCCACTGAGGGTAAAGTGGTGCGAATCTGGCGTCCTAGCATCAGCTGTGCCGGGCTAAACCCGGTGGCTTGAATGGGCGTTGCCCTGTATGACAAGAGGGTTAGGTACGGCTCAGATTGCTTTAGAATGAATTTTGTTGTTTGAACTGCCCTTTCAGCCATTCCGTTGGCCTGCGGATAATGTGGACTTGACGTGGAATGTACAAAATCATATTCCCTGCTGAAAGCACTGAACTCTGTAGAAGCGAACTGCATACCATTATCACTCACCAACTCCATTGGAATGCCCCAGCGGGCGAACAAGCTCTTCAGGCGAATGATAACGGCCTGACTTGTGATATCATTCAGGGGTGCAATTTCCAAATACCTGGAATAGTAGTCGATCACAACAAGAAACTTTTTCCCGTGCAGTTCACACAAATCAGCAGCTATTTTCTGCCACGGCTCCGCAGGCAGCGGAGTAGACATCAAGGGCTCCCTTCTCTGAGTAGGCCGGCGTTCCCGGCAAAAGGCACATTTAGACACGTGATTTGCAATGTCGGAGCTGATCCCAGGCCACCACACAGCTGTAGCTGCCCTTTCTCTGCACTTTGTAAAGCCTAAGTGGCCATCGTGAATCCTGTTTAACATCTCCTTCCTCATACTGACAGGAATTACAATGCGGTCTTGGAACAGCACCAACCCCTCCAGCTCTGTGAGCTGCGACCTCTCTGGCTGGTAAGCATTTAAAGACATCCAGGCTGCCCAGCTCTCGGGCCAGCCTTCTTTTATGTACCTTATAACTTCTTGCAGATCTGTGTCCAAATATGTCTCTTTCTTTATCTCTTCCAGTTTCCTTGAAGAAATGGACTTAGAGGCCAGAACTGAATCAACATACACTTTCACATCCGATTCCGTGGAGGATTCTTCAGCAGCAGCCAGCGGGAGCCTGGATAGTGTATCTGCCACAACCAGTTGTTTCCCCGGCACATGCACTGCCTGAACATTGAACCTGAGCAGTCTCATTAAAAGTCTCTGGCATCTCAAAGGTGTTTTGTCAATGTCATAAGAATTGATTAGAGGGACTAGCGGTTTGTGGTCAGTTTCCAGACTAAATTTCTCCAAACCCACTAGATAACGCTGAAAGCGCTCACAGGCCCAAACTGCAGCCAGGCACTCTTTCTCAATTTGGGCGTATTTTGACTCCGCAGCCGTCAGTGTGCGGGAACAGTAGGCGATAGGCTGTAGTTTGTTGTCATTCAGCTGCAGGAGTGCAGCCCCCAACCCATAACTGCTTGCATCGGCACTAACCACAGTCTATTTTGAAGGGTCGTAGAACCCCAGCACTGGGGCAGACCCCAGCAGGGACTTGGCATGCAGAAAAGCTTTTTCTTGTGAAGGTCCCCAGACCCAGGCAACGTCTTTCTTAAGCAACTCTGTGACAGGGTGTAAAACTGTTGATAAATCTGGAAGAAACTTGCCCACGTAGTTTACAAGGCCCAATATCTGTCTCAGCTCATGCACATCCGAAGGGCTTTTCATCTGTTCAATAGCACAAATTTTCTCGGGGTCTGGCTTGATGCCATCCCCGTTGATGATATGCCCAAAGTAGCATAATTCAGTTTTCCTAAAATGACATTTTTCTTTATTCAGCTTCAGCCCAGACTCTTTGATAGCCTGTAGCACACAACTTAAACGCTGATCATGCTCCTCCACTGTAGACCCATACACTAGAATGTCGTCCATGACGACCGCTGTGCCCACGTGGTCACTCAGGAGAGAACTCATTTCCCTTTGAAAGATTTCAGGAGCGGAGGATATCCCAAAAGGGAGTCTGCAGAAGCAGAACCAACCTACCGGTGTGATAAAGGTAGTCAGTTTGCGGCACTTTGGATCCAGGGGGATCTGCCAAAAGCCGCTAGAAGCGTCTAATGTGGAAAAGAACTTTGCCCCAGCCAACTTTGGAGCTATATCTTCTAATGTCGGCAGCACAAATCTCTCTCTCTTTACTGCTTCATTCAACCTTTTCAGGTCCACACAGATGCGCACCTTTCCATTTTTCTTTGCAACTGGAACAATGGGGGCACACCAATCAGTCGCTTCAACAACCTCTTCAATAACCCCCATAGACTTCATGCGCATAAGCTCTTTCTCCACTTGAGGCATGAGCGGGAACGGGATTCTACGAGGGGTAGAAATACTGTATGGGACTGCGTCACTTTTAAGTGCTATACGGACAGGTTTGCAGTTCAGTAGGCCCAATTCGCCAAACATATCTTCGGAAATCTCATTCACTCTGGCCACGAGGCCCAAGTCACAGGCTGCTTTTCTGCTCAATAAACTGTTAACACACTGACCTCGGATCACATGCACCCACATGGTAAACTTCCTTTGCTTGTACTCACAGCTGGCAAGAAATTTCCCCACACAATCAATGCGGCCACCAGGACTATGGACATTTGTAGTAACCTTCGCCAGCTGGGGCTGTCGAGGCAGTTTCATAAATTCAGCAAAAGACATTACAGTGATATCTGCTCCTGTGTCAATCTTAAAACCAACTTTGGCTCCCATTACAGTAAAAGTAACTTTCCAATCTTCCTCTGAGCTTGTCCGTTCCACAACAGACCCCACAAAAGACACTTCCTGACCCTCCTGGTCACTGTCCACCTGCATCTCCTTAATGTATTCAGTTTTACACACCACTTCAAAATGGCCTATTCTGTTGCATTTTCTGCACCTTCTATCTCTGGCCGGGCATATAGCACTCTGATCATGAGCCCGGTAGCACCGTGTGCATCGCCCAAGTTGCGCCCATCCACTTCTAGGCCTTTCCAGTACTTTAGATCTACCGCTCACACTGTGCCTTTCACTAGCAGTTTTCCTAGACTGTTGCACTTCATCCACAATACTCTCAGACCTCAGATCAGCACTTTGCTTTTTCACCAGTTCACTCTGGCGGGCCATCCTAATAGCCCCGTCTAACGTTAAATCAGGCTCTAACTGCAGCTTCAGGGAGACTTCAGCATCTGCAATTCCAATAACTATTCTGTCTCTGATTTGCTCTTCTTTAGCAACACCAAACTCACAGAATTCAGCTAATTCATACAGGCTGCGCACAAATGACTCCACAGATTCTCCCACACGCTGATTACGTTTGTGAAAACAAGCTCTCTCATGAATCACATTTATTTTGGGCACAAAGTGGGCAATGAGTTTATCCATAACTATATCAAAGTTAAATTCTTCCCCTTCTTGGAAAATAAAAGCATTGAACACTGGCTCCACATCTTTCCCCATAGAGTATAAAAGAGAATTGACTTGTACTTCACCACTCTCCTTGTTCAGTTTGGAAGCAATCCTGAAGTGCTGAAACCGCTGACGCCATGTGGGCCAAGCTGCAGGCTGAGAGAAGTCAAAAGGCTCAGGTGGGGTAAACTTTGACATTGCAATCGATCAGGAACAGAAGCGCAGTCCAGAACTTCTGACACCATGTCATGAGATGCAGGACATATGCAGGACACAGCAATGATGGTACAACTCTATTTTATTGCAGAGCATAACAATACACATCTAGTCAGGTTGATTGTACTAAACTAACTGCGACACAGACACTGAACCTAAGCCCCGCCCACAAACTAGTGACATCACATCCTGCTCTCATCACAACTACTAAGACCATTGTCATTTGGTAGATATTAAGCCAGTGTTTGCACACAGGCGCACACATATAAGACAATCATAAATGCAAGTTATTTGGCCATATCAACAGGAAGGAGTATTTACTTCTCAACTCTTCTACAACTGGATAACCCTTATTAGCTTCATCTGAAGGAGCAAACAACATGCTGTATGCTCGTGGAATATTAATCATAACATTTACACATGACATGTTGACTAATGTTAGATAGCATATACTGTATTGATTTCAGACACGTATCCTCAAGTATTCTTAAAAGGCATGATATTCTCGATAGAAGTACACATAAATTTATTAACAATATACACCTGCATATTAATTGACATCATGTGAAATAAAAATTAATAAAGCTGTTAATGTTTTGCAAATAAACAGCTATTAAAACAATTTGGAAATATATTTTCTAATTTGGATTAGAAAAATATATGCATATTTATGAGATGAAAATCACACTTAAAAAAGTGCTTCATAATTTTTTTTAGATATTATATATCTGAAAAAAATAAAATATATATAGCTTAATGCTTGCGGCAGGATTTATGCTTTGGAGGAGAGGTACTTGGGATGGAAGTGTGGCGTCTTGCGCGACACATAGCAGCTGACTGGGAGGCTGTAACCTGTGATTCAGGGTCCTGCAGGGAAATGACGGAGGGATGAGGGAGTTTGTGGCCTATCTGCTAGCCCCTCCACTGCCTCTACCAGGCAGACAAGTGAGGCATTATGGATGTCCATCTGGCTCTGTAGCCTCCGAAAGTCATGCTGATGCTGGAGCCTGGTCAGCCTGAGCTCCCAGTGAATGAGCTGCAGTAGAGCATCCTGCTGGGACTGTGCAGGAATATTTGAATCTATGGGGGGGACTTGGGGCTCAATGGGTGTCTCCGACACATATTCCTGTCTCTCTGTGGGGTTGTCATCACTCAGTCTTTGTGACTGTGAGGGTTGCTCAATATTCAATTGAGGACAGACATTGGTGGGTAGCAGTGGTGATTGTGGTGGCGGTGGTGATTTTCGTGGCGGTGATGGCGGCATTTGTTGTGCCATGGGAGGGTGCTGTATTTGCTGTTGCGGTGGCATATAATACAGATGCTGCGGTGGAGGCTGCATCATATTCTGAAGATTTAGCGCCTGCATGGGATACTGGTGATGTTGCGGCTGCATGGGATACTGTTGATGTTGCAGATGCATGTGATGCTGGGGATGTTTCTGCTGCATGTGATGCTGTGGTGGTTGAGGTGGTTGAGGCTTCATCTGGTGATATGTCCTCATAGATGGATATGGGGATGTGGCCGGAACATTTTCTACTTCCTGTGCCAGTGGCTCTTCCTCATCCCCTTCGAGCATGCTGAGGTAGGAGTATCCGGATTCTAACATATTCCCCTCCTCCTCACTGAATACAAGAGCGTCACTGGCCTCTGGTCTTGTGGAGGACTCATACTCATATTCAGATTCTGAAACATAAATTGTTATGATTAATTAATCTGATGAAACATATTACATTTTAAAATAAAACATATAGATATAGATACATTATATATATATATATTATTTCTATAAGAAATTAAACATATTTAATCAGAGGTGTATATTTAGAGATTGTGCCTCCAAGCGAGTCTTTGTATTACACATAGTCCATATATATGATATAGATAGAAAAAATAAAATCTATACCCTTGCTTGTTTGAGCAGATTGCATCTCCAGAAATCATGATGAATGTATCCACTACAACTATGTTAAGATGCACTTAAAGGGACATTAAAGTCAAAATTAAACTTTTATGATTCAGACAGTGCATGCAATTTAAATCAAATTTCTAATTTACTCCTATCATCAACTTTTCTTCATTCTTTTGCTATCTTTATTTTAAAATCATGAATGTAAATCTTAGCAGCCAGCCCATTTTAGGTTCAGCACCATGGATAGCGCTTTCGTATTGGAGGATTACATTTACCCACCAATAAGCAAGCATAACCCAGGTTCTCAAACAAAAATGGGACGGCTCCTATGCATTACATTCTTGCTTTTTAAATAAAGATAGCAGGAGAACAAAGAAATATTGATAATAGGAGTAAATTAGAAATTTGATTTAAATTATCTATCTGAACCATGAAATAAAAACATTGGGTTTACTATCCCTTTAAGTAAATGTGAAAATCAGACTTTGCACCATGTAAAACATTACTTGTCCTCAACCTACCTAGGTATGTATGCCATTGATGCTTGAAAACAATTGATTACTAACCATATGTAAAATATGAACATTCTATATTCTGTATTAGACATGTGCATGATTACATTGATATTTTAAAAAGCAAAGCCTATGCATATTTCTGATATTAACATATATTTGTTAGAAATAAAACATTTATTACATATGATATTTAATATTCACCTTCATTGACCTCTTCAGCTGGCACCGATGTATCCATTGTCCCTTGACATCAAAGGACAGCTTCACCATAGATGACATTAGATAGCATCTCCTTCCATGACTTCAGGTGAATCTTCTTACTGAGACCACCACCTGTCCCACATACATATTTCACCTGCTGTGCCATCTTTGCCTTTGTTTCCCTCCTGCAGTCGTGATACCTGTGTTTGATGCTGGCAATAGAACAATTGCGTTCTAAGCAGCTGACTCCCACTTGAAACTCCTCCCACAACTTGTTCCTGAGACTCGCCTTTAGGTTAGGGTTCTCAAGCTGAGGTGCCCTCTCCAAGTAGTCCTCAACAAGAGCCTCCTTCTCCTCCTCTGAGTACCTCTCCTCTCTAAGCCTGCCCTTCACACCTGAAGGGCCAGCAGACACAGACTCTCCCTCCTGTGACTGGGGACCAGCCCTCTCTCCCTCCACTGTCCCTGCAGGCTGTGACAGACTACCACCAGCCCCACTGCCACTTGCCACAGTCTGCCCCACTCTCCCTTTTCTTTGGGTGCCTAGTTGAGGCTGACTCCTCCTCACAACTCCCACCTCCACTCCTCTTCCACCCTCTCTCCTTCCCTCCTCTGCCAGGGTTTAAGGAAGGACAAATCCTCCACCCAAACCTCAGCTCCTAGTCCTGACCCTACTACTCCCTACTTCCCCCTCCCCTCCCTCTATCCACCCTCTCCACTGCCCCCCTAGCCCTCCTTCCCAACTCCACTAGGCCTATCCATCCCTTTCTCCTTCCTCCCTAGCTCTAACCTAACACTAAAGTCCCTAGCTTACCTAACTACACTAATTCACCTAACTAAACCCTAAATTAAATATCCCTAAAACTAACTACCTAACCTATCTAAACCCTAACTATCTCTATTCTATATCTCTGCAAATAAAAAAAACGTGGGGCGGAAATAAACAAAGGGATGGGCTAAATGGGCTGAAAAAAAGTAAAATAAAGTTATATAATGGGGAAGGGAAGGGTAGTTAAAAGGGGAGATGGGAGGTGGGATAGGTGGTTAATGAAAGGGGTAATAAAGGAAGATGGGGCTATGGGTGGTTAATGAAATTAAAAAATATGTGAATGTGTTTGTATGAAATAAAAGTGTGTGTGTGTGTTTGTATATATAACCTAATGTGTGTTAATTAACTAATGTATGGATGTGTGTGTGTGTTCCTTATATTATATTAGGCCTACAATAAGAATATATGAAAAACAAATCTCCAACTATCCACTAACTCTCAAAAAGCTATCCAAACCACCAAACTCCTACCAACACAGCTAGCTCCTGTGTCTTTCTCTCTAGAGGCGGTCACAGGTAAAGAGTGCAGACGCAAACCGTTATTCTTATAGACAGAGGTCAGGTTACCATGGGAATGCACTTGTTATGGCGCGCTTTTCGCTGAATCGGTTGGCAGCCCAAACTTACGTACGGCCAAAAAGAGCGACTGCGCGTAACATGCTATTCTTTTACTAAAATGGAGCCATAAATTACTTTTAACTGTCGGCCTCTTCGGTAGCTTACGGCTCCATTTTTAACGGCTCAATGGAAGCGAGCTCATAGTGTTCTGCACTTCCATTTCAAACAAGAACTGAAAAGCTCCCAATCTCAGAATGGAATTACAGAAAGAGAGGACAAAATTAATAATGAAAATATATTGCAGATTTTTTTTTATAAATATGATTTATCATTTTATATTACTATCGTAAATTGTTTAAAGGGACATAAAACAAGTTGGGATAGAGACAAAATATAATAATATGTACTTTAATTACTTTACCTGCAAATTTATACTGCAGTGCCTCACCACTAACCCTTTTTTTTTCGTTTCTAAATTGTAAAGCTCTAATTTCCCCCACACATTTCCTTTTTTGGCTATATCTATATCTATTGTTGTTTTTGTAGAAGGCAAAATTGAACAGGGAGTATCTGCAGGAGCATGCCTAGAAGCTGTGAACTAAGTTTAAATACAATGCCTGTGTTAAAACACTGATAAGGGGGTGAAGCACAGTGCTCCAGACAGCATGGCTAAATAAGTATTTTTCCATATTTTTGAAAATTATTTTAAAATACTTGCCAGCAATTTTTAAACAATTTTTTATGCAAACTATTTTTAATTAATTAGCCCTTTTAGGATATGCACAGGTCTCAACCTGTTTTATGGCGCTTTAATGTCTCTTTCAGTAGGTGTCTAAATTTTGAACCTGGTACCATGCTGTTGTAATTGGTACAACTCAAACACCTAAAACTGCCCTTCTTCTGGCTGGCCAGCCAACAGGATTGTTGGTAACAATAGACAGGATCAAAAGTCATAAAAATATCACATATACACTTTCCCCTTCTGAAACCCACCATAGGCGGTTCAAAGTCAGCAAAGTGCAAAAGTGGATTGGTAGAGATGATCTCCCATCTCTCCCTCAGGCTTGCACTTGTGTTGTTCTTATCCCTATTGTAAGTAGCTGTGAAGGTCATCCTTTTATCGTTATTTTTTGTTCATGGGCCATCAAGGAGATCTTGCTGTGTCACATTGCTGAGGTGAAACCAGTGGGAATCGACTAGTTTCCGATTGTAGCTTTTTTTGTAAAAATCTTTCAGTCATCATATCCAATTGTATAGAAGCATTGTCACTATCATTCCGTATGGTCCTTGCATACTGTGCTTTAGGTATTGATCTCAGACTAGATAGGGGTGGTTGCTGCTAGCATGCAAGATTGAATCCCTATCGGTAGGTTTATTGAATAGTGTAGTATTCAAGATCCCATTGTTTTTGTAGATCCTCAAATCCAAAAACTTGATTTGTTTTTGATCATAGTTTAATTTAAACTTAATTGGGAAGTCAAGTGTGTTCAACTGCTCCATTCAAGCTTCCAAATTAGGAACAGGTCATCAATGTATCATATATATATATATATATATATATATATATATATATATATATATATATAGTAAAATATCTGGCCTGTCATAGACTCCCACAGTCATTAATTCATTTTGCTCCATGTAGAGATTTGCTTATGTTAGTGCCATGTTCGAACCCATGGCAGTGCCTGCTATCTGTTGGTAGAATTTCTTTTCAAAACCAAAAAAGTTTATTGTAAGATAAAGTTCTAATAATTTAAGTAAAAATTCACTCGGAGGGCCAATATAGGTTTAGCGTGATAATGTAGTCTCTTTAACATTATAGAGACTGTTGACATCCATAGTTACCAAGATGGAATACTCTCTTACAGCAAGCATTGTTAATTTTCTGATCACTTTCAAGGAATCCTTCACAAATAGGGTCATATTGCAGACCAAAGGTTGTAGACAATGGTCTACAAAGATTGATAGCGGTTGCAAGAGAGATCCTCTGGCTGAGACAATAGGTCTCCCAGTTGGCTTATACAGGAGTCGTACAGCTCCAACATGTTATTGTAACTTTTAAGTGACCTCTAAGAGTATACTTTGGCTGTTTAAAGAGCTTCTGGGCTGTTTCAGTGCAGGATTACTCATGCTGTACGACAGAGTTTGCGAACAACCCAAACTGGTAAGCCATATGGATAAGCTTTCTTCTTGTGCAATTATTTGTGTGAGAGCCGGGGATTGACTGTGCAATCTTACATTCCAGCAACTGATACTGCTCTAGAGAATTATAAATGGGGGCCTTTGTGGGTGATTGGTGTGTATGCTGTTACAAAAGAACTTGATTAACATGCAAGAAAGTGCATGTTATAAACACAGTAATCAACCCCTGCCTAGGGTATAAGGTTGGCACCAAGATCATGGACTAGATGCCAATCCCAGAGATACAAATGGTTTAAGATGTCTTTTTAATGCAGACTATTTTTCAAAGTGGCAATATTTATTATATAAATAAATAATTTTAAATATTTTGTTTTCTTCAATTGACTTTATTTTAGGTATAAAAATATTTCTTATAAGTGATATATACAGTAACATTATAAACACTACATTTTAGGAAAGATTTTTCCTTCAAGAATTTAGAATATTTTAACCTACCAGTTTTATTTTTGTATCTATGATCTATTAGTATGCTTTTTAATTGTAATAAAATGGAGCATGAAACACATTATTTTTTAAAAATTTGTTGCATGGTATTTTATAATATATTAAAGTGATATAATACTCATTTTTATCATTATTCAGATAGAGTATAAACATGTAAAACAACTTTAATTTTACATCTATTATGACATTTGCTTCATTCTCTTGGTATCCTTGTTTAATGAGCAGCAATGCACTACTGGGAGCTAGCTGAACATATTAGATGAGCCAATGACAAGAGGCATACATGTGCAGCCACCAATCAGCAGCTAGTCCCCAGTAGTGGATTGAGACTGCATTATGCGTTTCAACAAAGGATACCATGGGCCTGATATTTAAAATTTTGACACTCAGACAAGATATTTTATATTTTATCTTGAGAAATGTTTATGTTGTTATGCAGTGTTCTGTATGTAATACAGAGACTCCTACATTACAATACAAGGTCTACAAAAAAAATCCTAAAGATTTTGCATGCTTTCTCTCCATGCCGGCGAGGTTTTGAATATCAGGTCCCAAGAGAGCAAAGCAAATTAGATAATAGAATTAAATTGGAAAGTTGTTTAAAATTGCTTGCACTAGCTAATCTGGACAGTTTCATGTTACTGTCCCTTTAACATAAAAAAAAAAAAAAAAAGCATTTATGTTAAATAAAACCTCTGAGTAAATGATACTTCACTGTAAAATTTGCAGAAACATGAAAGTTCTTTCACTGTCAGTATGTGTAAAACTATTTAAGGTGTTTAATTATTGCTTTATAAAGATGATAGAGCATTTCTGTCTTTATTGCACCTAAACTATTTTCAAATTCTGATAAAATATGTATAAAAATATATTAAACTGCAATTATATTATATTCTTAGGGTTAGATTACAAGTGAGGCGCAAATGGTTTTGCGCTAGCGCAAACGCGATTTTGCAATCTATTTTTTATTTTACAAGTAGGGAGAAATCACGTTTGCACTAACGCAATAGCTTTTTCCACTTCAATCCTTACTGCGATCTAAGAGCTGTGGTAAACTGGGTTCCGAAATTAAAAAGTTGCACAAAACACAAAAAGAATACATTACAAAGTACACTTACCCCCATAAACAATACTATTAACCCCTAAACCGCCCCCCACATCGCAAACACTAAATCATACTATTAACCCCTAAACCACCATCCCCACCACATCGCAAACACTAAATAATAATATTAAATCCTTAACCGCCATGCCTACACATCCCAAACTACCTCAATAAACTATTAACCCCTAAACCACCATCCCCACCACATCGCAAACACTAAATTATAATATTAAATCCTTAACCGAAATGCTTCCACATCCCAAACTACCTAAATAAACTATTAACCCCTAAACCACCATCCCCAACAACGTAAACTACCTAAATAAACTATTAACCCCTAAACCGCCATACCTCCAGAAAGCAAAGTAATAAACTATCATCCAAACCCCCGAACCTAACAACCCCTAAATTAACCCAAATTAAAATACCCATAAATTAACTGAAAAAATCCTAACTACCTTCAAATAAAAAAAACCGTACCTGCAAAATTAAATTAAAACTAAATCTTACCTAACAAAATAAATTTAAAAAAATCCATTACTGAAAAGTATATATATAATTGTTGCACAGGCCAGCACTCCTGAAGACAGAGGGCTCCATGTACTAAGCAGTCAGCGAGCTACCCGCAACAAATCTCGCGTCAAAATTCGCAAACTGATATGTACAAAGCCGTCAATTATGTTAAAACTCGCATCTTTAAAATTGCGAGCGTACTTATCCGCCAAACCTCGCTACCGCTCCATTTTTCACTGTAATTAGACACATTTGACCACCAACTCGACAAAAACGAATGTACTAAAAAATCTATTTGTCCGCTTGCTACAATTTCCGCTCCCACCTCGTTATTTTTGCCTCGCCACCTTTTAGGTGGCGGGCAAGGTACAAAACAATAGGAAAGTCAATCTAGACGCCAGTCTAGACATATATAAAAGGCAGTAATATCAGCATTGTACTTACAGCATAACTGGCGTCTAATTTGTCTCTCATTTCCATGTACATAAATTGCGCCCAATTTGTCGACTGTAATTAAAGAGTAATCTATATTTTAAATTTGTATTGTATAGTTGTCAATCTTTATAATTATTTTTATATTAATATTTATATATTATCAGATCCAGATGAAGCCATATCCAAATTGTAAATAAATATTACAAAAATAACGCTCTGTTATCACTCTTCAAAAAATTTTGAACAATAATAAAGTTGTTTAGATAAGTTGAACTTTTATAGGAGCAAAATTCTATTCCCGTGACTACTATGATGTTCGTGACACCTTGCATGTCACGTGTTAATAATTGGCCAGACAATTCAACTGAAAGTTAAGTACATCAGCTTAGTCGCGGCGAGCGAGGCGTCAAATTTATCAACAATCCGCAACTGCTCGCGGCGGGCTAGACTTGTCTATTTATTGGGGGAATATTAGTACATAGCGACAGCGGACACCATTTCGCCCGCGGCGAGTAACGGCAAGTTTATCCGCGTCTACAATGACGGATGAATTGACGGCTTAGTACATGGAGCAGAATCTTTTGCCAGGGTGCTGCATATAAATGTATACAATTTTCACAGAGAGAACTCACCGGACAGCTTTATCTTTTTATTTGGATCTTTTCTGAACCAGATTTCTTCTTGTGAACGTGCAACACATTAAGAAAACTGCTGAATGCTTATCCCTAGTATGTGTGTGTGTATATATACATATATATATATATATATATATATATGTATATATATAATTTATTTATATAATATTTTACCAAGAAGGATACATTGAGATTTCTCTCGTTTTCAAATATGTCCTGGACCCAGGACATACTTTTATATATATATATATATATATATATATGTGATTTAGGACAGCGCTCTCACATAGGGAGATGGCAAAACCATTAGCCAATAAAACTCACAAAGATGAACCTAATTAATGTGAGGTAAAGAGTGTGCACATTAAGGCCTAGATTTAGAGTTCGGCGGTAAAAGGGCTGTTAACGCTCCGCGGGCTTTTTTCTGGCCGCACCATAAATTTAACTCTGGTATCGAGAGTTAAAACAAATGCTGCGTTAGGCTCCAAAAAAGGAGCGTAGGGCATTTTTACCGCAAATGCAACTCTCGATACCAGAGTTGCTTACGGACGCGGCCGGCATCAAAAACGTGCTCGTGCACGATTCTCCCATAGGAAACAATGGGGCTGTTTGAGCTGAAAAAAAACCTAACACCTGCAAAAAAGCAGCGTTCAGCTCTTAACGCAGCCCCATTGTTTCCTATGGGGAAACACTTCCTACGTCTGCACCTAACACTCTAATATGTACCCCGAGTCTAAACACCCCTAACCTTACACTTATTAACCCCTAATCTGCCGCCCCCGCTATCGCTGACCCCTGCATTACACTTTTAACCCCTAATCTGCCGCTCCGTAAACCGCCGCCACCTACGTTATCCCTATGTACCCCTAATCTGCTGCCCTAACATCGCCGACCCCTATGTTATATTTATTAACCCCTAATCTGCCCCCCACAACGTCGCCGACACCTACCTACACTTATTAACCCCTAATCTGCCGAGCGGAGCTCACCGCTATTCTAATAAATGTATTAACCCCTAAAGCTAAGTCTAACCCTAACACTAACACCCCCCTAAGTTAAATATAATTTTTATCTAACGAAATAAATTAACTCTTATTAAATAAATGATTCCTATTTAAAGCTAAATACTTACCTGTAAAATAAATCCTAATATAGCTACAATATAAATTACATTTATATTATAGCTATTTTAGGATTAATATTTATTTTACAGGCAACTTTGTAATTATTTTAACCAGGTACAATAGCTATTAAATAGTTAAGAACTATTTAATAGTTACCTAGTTAAAATAATTACAAATTTACCTGTAAAATAAATCCTAACCTAAGATATAATTAAACCTAACACTACCCTATCAATAAAATAATTAAATAAACTACCTACAATTACCTACAATTAACCTAACACTACACTATCAATAAATTAATTAAACACAATTGATACAAATAAATACAATTAAATAAACTATCTAAAGTACAAAAAATAAAAAAGAACTAAGTTACAGAAAATAAAAAAATATTTACAAACATAAGAAAAATATTACAACAATTTTAAACTAATTACACCTACTCTAAGCCCCCTAATAAAATAACAAAGACCCCCAAAATAAAAAAATTCCCTACCCTATTCTAAAATACAAAAATTACAAGCTCTTTTACCTTACCAGCCCTGAACAGGGCCCTTTGCGGGGCATGCCCCAAGAATTTCAGCTCTTTTGCCTGTAAAAAAAAACATACAATACCCCCCCCCCAACATTACAACCCACCACCCACATACCCCTAATCTAACCCAAACCCCCTTAAATAAACCTAACACTAATCCCCTGAAGATCTTCCTACCTTGTCTTCACCATCCAGGTATCACCGATCCGTCCTGGCTCCAAGATCTTCATCCAACCCAAGCGGGGGTTGGCGATCCATAATCCGGTGCTCCAAAGTCTTCCTCCTATCCGGCAAGAAGAGGACATCCGGACCGGCAAACATCTTCTCCAAGCGGCATCTTCGATCTTCTTCCATCCGGTGCGGAGCGGGTCCATCTTGAAGCAGGCGACGCGGATCCATCCTCTTCTTCCGATGTCTCCCGACGAATGACGGTTCCTTTAAGGGACGTCATCCAAGATGGCGTCCCTCGAATTCCGATTGGCTGATAGGATTCTATCAGCCAATCGGAATTAAGGTAGGAATTTTCTGATTGGCTGATGGAATCAGCCAATCAGAATCAAGTTCAATCCGATTGGCCGATCCAATCAGCCAATCAGATTGAGCTCGCATTCTATTGGCTGTTCCGATCAGCCAATAGAATGCGAGCTCAATCTGATTGGCTGATTGGATCAGCCAATCGGATTGAACTTGATTCTGATTGGCTGATTCCATCAGCCAATCAGAATATTCCTACCTTAATTCCGATTGGCTGATAGAATCCTATCAGCCAATCGGAATTCGAGGGACGCCATCTTGGATGACGTCCCTTAAAGGAACCGTCATTCGTCGTCTAGTCGTCGGAAGAAGAGGATGGATCCGCGCTGGAGGTCTTCAAGATGGAGCCGGTCGTCATCGGATGGAAGAACATAGAAGATGCCGCTTGGAGAAGATGTTTGCCGGTCCGGATGTCCTCTTCTTGCCGGATAGGAGGAAGACTTTGGAGCACCGGATTATGGATCGCCAACCCCCGCTTGGGTTGGATGAAGATCTTGGAGCCAGGACGGATCGGTGATACCTGGATGGTGAAGACAAGGTAGGAAGATCTTCAGGGGATTAGTGTTAGGTTTATTTAAGGGGGTTTGGGTTAGATTAGGGGTATGTGGGTGGTGGGTTGTAATGTTGGGGGGGGGGGTATTGTATGTTTTTTTTTACAGGCAAAAGAGCTGCAATTCTTGGGGCATGCCCCGCAAAGGGCCCTGTTCAGGGCTGGTAAGGTAAAAGAGCTTGTAATTTTTGTATTTTAGAATAGGGTAGGGAATTTTTTATTTTGGGGGTCTTTGTTATTTTATTAGGGGGCTTAGAGTAGGTGTAATTAGTTTAAAATTGTTGTAATATTTTTCTTATGTTTGTAAATATTTTTTTATTTTCTGTAACTTAGTTCTTTTTTATTTTTTGTACTTTAGATAGTTTATTTAATTGTATTTATTTGTATCAATTGTGTTTAATTAATTTATTGATAGTGTAGTGTTAGGTTAATTGTAGGTAATTGTAGGTAGTTTATTTAATTATTTTATTGATAGGGTAGTGTTAGGTTTAATTATATCTTAGGTTAGGATTTATTTTACAGGTAAATTTGTAATTATTTTAACTAGGTAACTATTAAATAGTTCTTAACTATTTAATAGCTATTGTACCTGGTTAAAATAATTACAAAGTTGCCTGTAAAATAAATATTAATCCTAAAATAGCTATAATATAAATGTAATTTATATTGTAGCTATATTAGGATTTATTTTACAGGTAAGTATTTAGCTTTAAATAGGAATCATTTATTTAATAAGAGTTAATTTATTTAGTTAGATGTAAATTATATTTAACTTAGGGGGGTGTTAGTGTTAGGGTTAGACTTAGCTTTAGGGGTTAATACATTTATTAGAATAGCGGTGAGCTCCGGTCGGCAGATTAGGGGTTAATAATTGAAGGTAGGTGTCGGCGATGTTAGGGAGGGCAGATTAGGGGTTAATACTATTTATGATAGGGTTAGTGAGGCGGATTAGGGGTTAATAACTTTATTATAGTAGCGCTCAGGTCCGCTCGGCAGATTAGGGGTTAATAAGTGTAGGTAGGTGTCGGCGACGTTGTGGGGGGCAGATTAGGGGTTAATAAATATAACATAGGGGTCGGCGATGTTAGGGGCAGCAGATTAGGGGTACATAGGGATAACGTAGGTGGCGGCGATTTGCGGTCGGAAGATTAGGGGTTAATTATTTTAAGTAGCTTGCGGCGACGTTGTGGGGGGCAAGTTAGGGGTTAATAAATATAATATAGGGGTCGGCGGGGTTAGGGGCAGCAGATTAGGGGTACATAAGTATAACGTAGGTGGCGGTCGGCAGATTAGGGGTTAAAAATTTTAATCGAGTGGCGGCGATGTGGGGGGAGCTCGGTTTAGGGGTACATAGGTAGTTTATGGGTGTTAGTGTACTTTAGGGTACAGTAGTTAAGAGCTTTATAAACCGGCGTTAGCCAGAAAGCTCTTAACTCCTGCTATTTTCAGGCGGCTGGAATCTTGTCGTTAGAGCTCTAACGCTCACTGCAGAAACGACTCTAAATACCGGCGTTAGAAAGATCCCATTGAAAAGATAGGCTACGCAAATGGCGTAGGGGGATCTGCGGTATGGAAAAGTCGCGGCTGAAAAGTGAGCATTAGACCCTTTAATCACTGACTCCAAATACCAGCGGGCGGCCAAAACCAGCGTTAGGAGCCTCTAACGCTGGTTTTGACGGCTACCGCCGAACTCTAAATCTAGGCCATAATGTGTAATCCCCACTAGTATACAGAAATATCATCTGATGTTTAAAAGAGCAGGAGTAAAGATCACAGCTTTATTACACTGGTTAAAAGTAACTGCAGTAAATAAAGGTCATTCAGAGGAGTCCTAATGAACAGGCTCCTAGTCTTAAAAGACTGAGAAAAAAGGTATCCGTTTGGAGATAGTGTCCACTTAAAAATAGTCAATATGTGCACATATGGATATATGGATAAAAGGCGAAAACCAATGTTGGTGTATAAAGTAAAAATCTGAGCTGTATACTGGTTAATTATGTATATATATATATATATATATATATATATATATATATATATCTTAACACACACATTTATAACACATTTATATATATATATATCTTAACACACACATTTATAACACATTTATATATATATATATATATATATATATATATATATATATATAAATGTACTTTTGTTTAAAGTACAAATATTATGTGTGCTACATAATATTAAATTTAATAAATAATAAAGAAGAAAATCTGTAACCTCATTAGATATAGCAACACAACTTGACTTATAAACATTTAGAAATGTAGAAAAGAACAGTATGTATTAAATGTTTCAAAGCTATAATAATGGTAAATATGTCAGATTTAGATGAAGATAATTGATTTAAAACAATATAACATTTCCACTCCTTAAACAACTTCTTAAAAGGAATAGCATAGTAGGCTCTAATGAAACGTCAAAGTAATCAGAAAAGAAAATGCTTCTGACGCATACAAAACAACAAAGCTTTATTTTTTTAAACATTTGCAACGCTGCAATTTTTACAGCAAAGTGGCCATACAATATTAGTAATTTAGACGGAAAGTTATATTTATTCAAAGCAAAATGATTTTAGTACAGAACAGAGTAAAATATAAAAACAGCAAAAAAAACAACACGTTGTTGACATAATAAATTATCATATGTATTTCCAAACGTTAAAACTTTTTTTTTAATTAAAGATCACTGTAATAAAATAATATAATTTCAATAATAAAATGGTAAGTTTATATTTTAAGAAATCTAATGATTCTTTAAAAAAAAAAAAAAAAAAATCACTAGTCTGGATGTGCAAGTTGCAAAGTTCCATAGATGTTTTGGTAAGAACAGAGTCACAGTGAATGAGCAAAACAAGCCGACCACATCAGACACACCTGCGAAGGGGGCCCCTGAACAAAGTTCATAAAAAGTACTGCCAAACAAGACTTTACTGCCATAGTTTACCACCTGAATCAGAGGTTACTAAATGCTGGAAATAATAGCTATGGGGACCGGCTGAGGGAATACTGACGTATTTGAGGCTTACTTTTTTTTTTCTTGTTTTCTTAAAGGGGCAGTAAACTTACAAACTAATGTTATATAATTCTGCACATAGTGCATATATATATAACATTAGTTTACCAGCACATTTGTACTTTAAAGGAATGCAGAGAAATTGTAACTAAAACCTCCTTTTACCAGAACGCCGCTACTTGCTCTACTGAGCGGGTCTGGATTTTACACAGTGCATCTCTGTAACACTGTCGCGCAATTAAAATGAATGTAGCTCGCTCCCGCTACTAGACCAGAGTTTACTGCCCATTTAATAAATTTTTTAATAAAAGCCTTAGATTCCAATATATAAATATAGATTTTTGTTATCCATTTGTACCTTCTTTAAAGCTTTTACAGTACTAGTACATAATATTTTAAACTCAGAAAATTCTTACTAAGGAATTTTATTCGTATTGGAAAACTGAGATATAGAATTAAAAATTTAAAAAAATGTTTAAATAATATAGAGGAAACAGAATGGCAGCATAACTGAATAAATATGAAAGCTTTTGGCATGGCAAAAATGTTATATTTTGCCTCGACAGTCTGTTTTATTCAACACAAAACAATCTTTTTTATTATTAAATGTGTAAGGGATAGTAAAATCAAAATTCTGCTTTAACAATTCAAATAGAATATGCTATTTAAAAAAAAACAAAATCTAATTTGCTTCATCCTTATGGTATCCTTTGTTGAAAAGCATACCCTGCTTGTAGCTAGCTGCTTCTTGTCATTAGTTCCCCCAATGTGTTCAGATAGCTCCCAGAAGTACTTTGCTACTCGTTCTACAAAGGATACAAAGTAAATAAAGCACATTTGATAGTAGAAGTAAATTGGAAAGTTGTATGCTCTTTGCGAATCATGGAAAAAAAAAGTTAGGTTTTATGTACAGACACTCCCATACCTGTCCATATTTGCATATAGCCAGTGAGTGGACTATATGTATGTCTGATTCTCATAATTGGCTTACTAATCATATCATTATCAGGAGAGGTAATGCGCCAACGTGGGTTGCAAGACAGTTACTTAGTGTTTTACGCCTTGCAGGAGTTAAAAATATAGTAAAGAAAGAGAATTCATTTAAAAGTAAATACTTTAATGAAATATAACACTTTGGGTCAGATTAAAAGTGGAGCTTTATTTAACGCTCCTGCTCAAGCGTTAACTATGCTAGAAGCTTTTTGCGCATGTTGGGTAGTACTCGTATAAAAATTGAAAGTAAACCGACGAGCGTAAAAAGACAAACTTAGAATATATCGCACTCAATTACCTATTACCCCATAGAAGTAAATGGAGCAAAAACACCCTACTCGAACGCAAACCAGATTGCATATTCTCAAGTGCGCTTACCCGACATGAAAATATTAATATTTCACATTCCAATCTTCTTCACATAGCAGAATATGCTCTATTTATTCATTAATACATATTTCTACATACAGTATATGTGATAGTATTTTGGTATAATATATACCCCCTTCTCTCTCTCTCTCTCTCTCTCTCTCTCTCTCTCTCTCTCTCTCTCTCTATATATATATATATATATATATATATATACACATGATTAAATATAGGCATATATATACAGATATGTATAGGAATATCTATTTATAAATGCTTAGCATATATTCTCATATTCTGCAATGTGCAGAACATTGGAATGTAAAATATTTACTGTAAATACACGCTATGGGCCCCATGTACTCAGGCGTCAACATTTTCGTAAAATGTACAGATGAAATTTACCCACATTTGTTCGTACATAATGGATTGATCTTCTTTACACAAATTTTATATATAAAAAAAATATAACGTCTAACCTGTCTCGAAAACAATTGGATTATTGATACATTTGACGCTTTGCTAGACGTGAAAGGAGATATATACAAAGCTGTCTAAGGCCAAAAAGGTATCCAACGTGACCAGTGTAAAAAATGTCATCCGAGCGGCAACATAAGGAAGGTCACATGTATAAAAATGAATATTTTAACAAACTAATAAACAACTTTTTTATTATAATACTTTTTTTGCTGTGATAAGGAAGGAATTATGGCCAAAAACGTTTACTAGCCCTGGTATGACCACACCATTATTGGCTTGTGGTGTTTTGATATTTCATTATACAGGTCCAGAATAGCTTGTCTGTCCAGCCTGAATAACTGTACAACCTCATGGTCAGACAGGGTATCCAAACCAACACGAGGGAGGAAAACCCTAGGCACACTTCTTCTCCTTCTATATTATTTAAATGCAGGAGTGTCTCCATAGTTCACTAGTCTCAATATATAATCTGAAGTTACTGTGTCCAGCAACTTATTTATAGCACTCACCCTGACATCAGTATCATACCCCCTATATATCTCTATTGTATTAACCACAAGTAGTAAGAAGTGAATACAGCGCCAACAAGAGGCCAAGGGATAAATATACTCACAGAGAGATAAAAGAAGATTATTTAATGAACCATGTTAAAAAGCATCAGTAATAAAAGACTATATATATAAAATGTAAAAAGCACATATAAATAAAATTACAAATACAGGAATATCTTACAGAAGCGGCTCAAAGGGCCAAAGCTGATAATTACAATACTCACACTGATCACCTGTTATTACCTCTGTTTTTATTGTAATTATCAGCTTTGGCCCTTTGAGCCGCTTCTGTAAGATATTCCTGTATTTGTAATTTTATTTATATGTGCTTTTTACATTTTTTATATATAGTCTTTTATTACTGATGCTTTTTAACATGGTTCATTAAATAATCTTCTTTTATCTCTCTGTGAGTATATTTATCCCTTGGCCTCTTGTTGGCGCTGTATTCACTTCTTACTACTTGTGCTTATTTTTTGGAGGTTGGTTAGGATCTCTGTTTGGATACAGCTTGGGGATTACCTTAGCACTTGTACACACACCCTTTTTCTCTATTGTATTAACCACCTAAATGGTGGTGAAGCAAAATGGACGGAGTTGACGATGAAAAATTTAGACAAAATTATTCTCTAATTAATAACTTTCGATCTGATCATATATATATATTTTTTTAATAAAGAATTTTATTGAGAAAGTTAGGTACAAATATTATCATCCTTCGTATCCACACAGGGATTGTCATGTATTTTGTACATTATACATTAATTTACAACTTTGAACAATAAAATGAATAACAGAAAGAATGAGGAAGACACGTGGCTTCATAATGAACTCATTATAGTGGCAATCTTCATACCCATATATTTAACAATTTATTATAAGAAGAAAGATACTGTTATTCTTTGGAGTGCACCTTTATGTGGATACTAAAGGTTGGAGTATTGTTTCTCATTTTGTGATATTACACCTTATAGATCTTTGTTACTTGTAGAACCCTATAAGCAGAAGTATAGAATAATAATAAAAAAAACAGACCTGAAAAGGGGGTGGGGGAGGGGGTTGTTTATGTTTTTCCCTAGGGATTCAATCCAGGGTAGCCATGTTTCAAAATAGAAGTCCAATTTATCCAGAACTGAGTAAGAGTATGAGTTCATCTTCTGTAGAACGTTTATTGTGGAGATAATTTGTGCTATGGTGGGAGGAGTTTTTTGCTTCCAAGATTTTGCTATTTCTAATTTGGTGGACATTAAGAGATAGATAGTTAAAGTTTTTTGTGCTGGTGTCATTGTCAGGAAGTCTAGGTGGAGGAGACATGTTTGTGATCTAAATGAGAGAGTGATGTGGATCAGGCTGAAACTAGCATAGAGTTGTGTCTAAAACGGTTTAATTTTTGGGCAAAACCACCATATATGGCTCTGTATGCCTATCTGTCCACAGTCTCTCTCCAGCATGTGGGAGGATGGGTGTTATATATTTTATGTAGAGCAGAAGGTACCAAATGCCATCTGACTATGATCTTGTATTGAAGTTCCCACATAGTTGCGCGATGTAGTTTTTTTTTAAATAAAGTCTCTCGGTGTCATGAGTCGATGTCAGCAGTGAAATTTAGTTCTTTTTCCCATGCTAAGTGTTGCGAGATCTTATGATGGGTATGTGGATCAAGGAGTAGATCATAGTGATATGATAGTGTCCCTCTAACCGCATGTGCTTGAGTCCATCGCTGTTCCCAGCCCGTAATGTCTCTAAGGGGCTCAGAAGTGAGCAAAGGCAAAATGCTTTGAATCTAAGTGTGTGCGGTATTTGCAAATCTAAGCATAATCTATGGTGTGATAGGAAGTTTTTATGGTCATAAAGATCTGATACATAAGTAGCGTTAATTTTTTGCCACGTGGAAATATGTGAGTCAGGGAGGCAGATTATTGAGCTTGATATTGTCTGCTGTGGAGAGGGATGAGGAGCAATACTAGGAGAGTGTCTAATTTGGTCCCAAAATAGTAGGTTATCAAGTATTATAGAGTGGTCTATTCCGAGGTCCCTCCTGCAGTGTAGAGGGATTCAAGGTAAGTCACATAATTTAAGCCCAGTTGGCAACAGGGATTGTTCTATAGCTCGCCAAGATGTGGGGTTATTTGCATAACTCCAGCTCATTAGGTGGGAAAGACGGGCGGCGTGATAGTAAAGAATGATGTTTGGCAGGCCCAGACCACCTTTGGTGATTTTTCTCTGTAATGTCTGCTTGGAGGTCCTAGGTTTTTTACCTTTCCACACATAAGACGTTATGAGGCTCTGGAGTTTATTGAGAATAGGTCTAGGCACATTAATTGGGAGACACCAGAAAAGATAGGTTATCTTGGGGATAAAGGACATTTTAATGGCAGCTATTCTTCCTGTCCAGGATATTTCTCTATATTCCCAGGTGTCTAGCAGTTTTTGAAACTCAGGTAGTCTGTCTGAGAAGTTTTTGGCAATGACAATTGTAGTATTCATGCTAAGATGTATTCCTAATAATTTGATAGAATGTGTAGACCATTGAAATTTGTATTTTTTCTGTAAGTGGGCCAGTTCAGGTGAAGGGATGTTAACATGTAGGGCTTCGGTTTTGGATATATTTAGCTTATAATGACTCATAGTACCGAAAAAGTTGAGTAATCTGAAGACAGTTTGATGGAAGAGTCAGTAGAAGGGTGATGTCATCTGCATAAAGTGTGATTTTGTGTTGGACATTTTGTACATGTAATCTTGAGATGTCTTGATCTTGTCTGATGGCCTCTGCAATGGGTTTGATCGAAAGTGCGAAAGCAACGTTGAAAGGGGGCAGTCCTGCCTGGTTCCTTTGGTGATCTCAAATGGTTTGGACTGGAAGCCCACACCCTTTACTCTAGCGGAAGGGCCAGAGTATAGAGCTTGTACAGCAGTTATAAATTAATTTGGGAAATTGAAAACTCTTATTGTCTCCCATAGATATTTCCACCTCACCCTGTCAAAAGCCTTTTCAGCATCCAATGGCAGGGCAAGGAGGGACACCCCGTCACTTGAGGACTTGGTAAGGATATTGAGTAGGCGTCTGGTGGCATTTGGCCCTTCTCTCAAGGGGATAAAACCCACTTGGTTTGGATGAACCAAGGTGGATATTATTTTTGAATGCCTATTGGCAATAATTTTGGCATACAATTTAGTATCAAGAGTAATTTAATGAGATAGGAGGATAACTGCCACAATCCTTAGAAACCTTACCAGGTTTCAAAATAGTGGTAATCGTAGCTTCTAGATATTCTTTACAGAAAAGACCCTTACGCATAACTTCATTAAAAGTTCTGCAAAGGATAGGGGAGACTATAGGTTCAAAAGTTTTTTAAATTGACCCATGAATCCATCAGGTCCTGGGGATTTAGCCAATTTAAGCTCTTTAATATTTTCTTGCACTTCCTCAAGAGTAATTGGGGTGATAAGGTTCTGAGAATCTTCCTCTGTGAGCTGGGGAAGGTTCAGGGTTTTTAGAAATGAATGGATTTCCATTGTGGGAAGGGAGTGGTTGGATTTATTATACTCTAGGTTATATAATTTATGATAATATAACCAGAATGTTTCACCAATCTCTTTTGGAGAGGATACTGTGCTATGCGGTGTTTTAAGGCAGGGTATTTTAGATTGGGCTGTGTGATTACTTAGCTTTGTTGCTAGGAGTGAGGAAGCTTTATTACTTTTATAATAGTAAAGTTGTTTCAGTTTTTCTAGGTTATTATGTGTTTTTTTATATTTAAGTGTCTTAATCTGTTGTGTAATAAAAGAATCTAAGTTGTCAAGTTAATGAAGCTAGCGAGACTCCTTGAGTTTTATGTATATGGGCTGCCTTAAGGGAAGCCCACAAGACCTCTGCTGAGATATGTGGGGTGTCATTCGATTCTAGGAAATCATTAATATACCCCTGTGCTTCTGATTGAAGAATAGGATTTGTGACTAGATAGTCTTTGGGGCGCCATGAGGGGGGAAGTGAGCGAGTTAAGTGCGGGTCTATAATAATTAGGAGGTAATCGTGATCTGACCAGGACACTGGGGAGATCCTAGTGCATGTGATATGATCTAGGGTGCGGGAACTCATAAAGAAGAAGTCAATTCAGGTGTGAGATTTATGTGGTGAGGAGTAGAACGTAAACACCTTGTGCGAAGGGTGTAAGGCTCTCCAAACATCATACAGGTTTTATTGGTTAAATAGTTTCTGAAAAGCAGTAGAAAGAGGGTGTGCAGATCTTTCTGCTGAAGAAATCTTTGGGCCTAGTCTGTCCATTATAGGGTCCCATATTAAGTTTAGCCCCCCCCCCCAAAATGAGTTCACCCTGTTTGACTGCTGACACTGATCTCAGAAGTTGTTTAAGGAATTTGATTTGCCTTGTATTCGGGGCATAGATGTTTACTAAGGTAATTAAATTATCGTTTAGCTTATAGACTAATATAATAAAATGTGCTTGTGGATCGTGCTCAATGTAAATAGATTCATAGGTGAGGTGCGAGTTAATAAGAATTGCTACTCGCAAAGTAATGTCTAAGAGGAAGAGAACCTCCTAAACAAAAGAAAGGTTGCACTTTTTAGCACTACTGTCTCCCTATAATAAGAACGTTACTTATTCCAGAAGGTAACTAGTTGTACAGGATTAAAACATAACTTTTATTGATAACATATGTTAAAAAACACAATGTGAAGTTAAAATCACGAAGAGGACACAAATTATGATAAAGAGTTCAAATAATTGAGTTAGTCCAAGTATTACTAGACTGTTGTGACCATATATTGTGTAAAGGGTGTTAACACATAGTTACAGGGAGCCTATAATAAATACGGTGTCATCAATTGGATGAGGATGAAACTAGAGACCTCACTGGTGTATCAGATGTTAAATAAGGAGGCCAATTTTCCCACAGAGGTTAACTATAGGTTACTCAAATGTATATTTTAACAATGACCTGTTGTTTACTAGTTTACACAGAGCCTCTCTCAATAATATACACTCATCACTTACAAGGATGAACTGTCATGGGATATATATGTGCATAGTTGCTTGTGGAAGGCTCATATCACAAGGTTAATTTAATTTAGGGCTTCTGCACAATTGGACATCCTAAAGTTCCCCAGTCACTTTGGAGAGATGGTATCCTAACAAGAGGAAATGTGAAACATTCACTGGTTAAATAATTAGATGCTCATAAATTGGTGAGGTCAATACCCCTTATATGTCATGAGTGATATTCATAGAATGGGACAAATTGTCTTGGAATGTGTCTCCTACTATACAGAAATAATAAAGAGTGATAATATCACCATCTATATATTTAATTTATGTGTTTATTTCAGTCAAATTATAATCCCCTTTGTGTACTAGGACTTCAGGATTTGCTGGATATAATTAGTAAGTTATGGTCACACTAGCATCCGTAATAAATATACTAACTTTAATATATTGAGTATCCTGCTGGAGTGATAGTTTTGACTGAAGGGTGAGCTGATTAGTGGTGATTATATATAAATGTCTTTGTATGAGGACCAAGTTACGTGTCAAAGATATTTTCCACTGTATATATACCGCGCTCTCCTCAGGTTCAAAGTATTACAGATTTATAATGGATGGTGGTGTGATTTCACTTAATACAATCCCTGGAACACTTAATAGCTTAATTCAGTACACTGCTGACATAATAGTGGGACTCATAGATGAGCTAAATCATGAAGTGTATAAATATATATGGTAATCTAGTTACGTATAACTGATATTGTGAATCATATATATATATATATATATATATATATATATATACAACATACTCCCCGGGGTTACACTCTAATATAGTTTAAAAGTATGGATAATGCCAGGCTATTAGTGATTTAAACAGCAAATACTATCTGTAAGCAGCTATTGATAGCTGTACTAGCCCTTGTTATTAGTTAGATCCTAGTGATATATATAGGTTTACATGCTAATCACATATTTAATGCTGAACCTCGATGTGCATGTTTACACACCGTACCCCTTTTCTCCGCAGTTGTGTATTACTCATTCCGAATATTAGACCTGCTATTTGGAATAGGAGTAAGTGCTGATATTTATCCACTGCAGACCTATACTGTTTATGGGGTCCTGGTACCATTTCAATTTGAACGCAAATCACACAATTACTGTTAAATCTCAATGTGTATATTTTTGCACCGCATTCCCCTTCCTTAGAGATCTTATATTACTTAACCTGGCTATTGGGTTTACTATTGGGATGAGGGTGAATGCTACAGTTTGTGCAATACACTATTAGTAAGTTAACATGTGGATAAGCTTTACTATAAGTAACACCTTAAATTCAAAGTTAATTCAAAGTAGTCACAACAGTTCAATATAAATTTTTCCTCTACGCTGAGTTTAAAAAGTTAAAGATAGTAGGTCATGTTAACTACCCCCCCTTAACATGTTTTGCCATTACAATTTTCGGCTTTTTCAAAAAGAATTGCTACTCCTCTGGATTTGGACTCATATAAGGCTTCTATAACTACTGAGAATTTCTTGTTAATCCGGGGGATTCCAGTTTTTGTGAGCCAATGTGTCTCTTGGATAAATACATCTACTCGGGTATGTTGGAGTATATTCATTAAAAGACTACTCTTAGTGGGTGAGTTGAGGCCTTGAGAGTTAAGTGTCAGGAGACATATTTCTACCATGTCGTGTGGGAAGGGGAAATAGTATAGAGTGAGAAAAAAAATGGGTTGTGATCTACGAGAGCAACAAGTCTAGGAATTATTTTCAGGATCTAGTGTAACAAGGAGGAGAGGGAGGGAAATTCAGTGGGCAAGAGCCACTCAAAAATTATAGGGGGGTATGGAGAGGGAGAGGAGCTGCGTATGTGATGTAAGTAAAATGCAAGTAGAAATGCACTATAGATTGTGTTTTGAAGGTGGACCAAGTACTTCTGGTTGTCGATACGGGATCGACAGAATGGGGCTTATGTAGAGAGAGGTATTATTAGATTGCACACTTGCTAAACAAGTGTGTTCTAAGTTAAGGTAACTAGTAGCTAGGAAGGGGGGTACCGGAGAAGGGGGGAGTCTCCACCTGGGGTGAACATGTTATAGTATTCGATTGGAGGGGAAAGATAATTAATAAGGAAATAGTATTCACTTTATAGATCACAGGTGGGCTTGTATAAGGATAAGAACCAATAAGGTTTTCAATAACATCATCAATGGCAGTTGTATATCATTAACACATTTATATATGTACATAGCTTGTGTATAAATTGAGCATGCTTCAGGGTATCATTATATTATAGTATTGAACTAAACATTTAAAGGAGTAGGTCTAGTTAGGTGAACCATCTATTTGTTGAGGTTCCTCAGTGTACTCTATCTTAATGTAGCTCCATAAACAGAGTAGTGGTTCATGCATCTCTAAAATGTACGTGTTTATACATTATAACATTAAAGCCACTAGATGTATGTAACATGTTGTTTAAAATTTGTAGGTGGATCTAGACCATAGCGTAACTCAATCATGAGAATGATAGACATAAGTAAGGGCTAGTATCAACTGTTCACTTCTATTGTAGTTCCATATAGGATACATATGGTTCTGTGCTAGGCGACTGAGGGAAATTTTCTCATGAGTCAGTATTTAATGTGATTGTAAACTAGTAAAACCATCTAGTTTAAGAAAAGTTTAATAAGAAATAA